>NC_141909.1:58821910-59123399 GCF_057802395.1 Ceratotherium simum simum | reverse complement strand
TATGATCATTTCCACCTATGATCATTGTTTACTTGGATGATAACTCCAGGTAATACACTGATTATTCATTCAAGGGCTATTATAAAAATAACAGGACAGAAGATGAGAAAGCATACCATTACCTTTCTTAAGGTGACACTCAGCTGCTCCTTCAGCGGTCTCCAAATGCCAGTCACGGATGTGGGAGCTGGATCAGAATCACCTGGGGACTTAAATGGAAAAAGCTTTTTCTAGAAATAACTTTAAATCTATACAAAAGTTGCAAGATTAATACACAGAACTCCTGTATTCCCTTTGTCAGGATTTACTAATTTTTAATATTTTCCACATTTGTTACCTCTCTCCTGAGACAAAGGATACTCTTTTAAGGTACCGTTGTGTAGTTAGTCAAGTTCTAAGGATTTAACATTGATACGGTATTTTCATCTAGTCTACAATCCAATTTAGTCCATAGTCCAATTTTTTTCAGTTGTCTTACTAATGCCCTTCAGAGCAGAACTTTTCCTCCAGTACAGAACCCAGTCCAGGATTTTGTATTGAATTTAATTTCCGTGTCTCATTAATCTCCTTTCATGTGGAATTTTTCTCAGCCTTTCTTTGTCTTTTGTTGCACTGACACTTTTGAAAAATACAAGTCAGTTAATTTATAGAATGATCCCCACATTGTGTTTGTTTCATGTTTCCACATAATTAGATTCAGGTTATGTATCCCTTGCCAGAATACTACAAAAGTGATGTGTGCCTTTCTCAGGGCATCACATCCAGAGGTGCTCAGTACCCATCTGCTTCTCTTTGGTGATGTAAATTTTGATCACCCAGCAAAGGTTTTGTCCAGTTTCTCCAGTGGATAGTTATTATTTTTCCTCTTTCAAATACAAGCAATTTATGGGTAAGTACTTTAAGATCATGTATATTTCCTATCCCTCATCAAACATTACACCTTAGATTTAACAATTGTTGTTGATTCTGGCCCCCCCAAAACAATCTCCTATACTATAGGAGTATTGGTCTTCTACTGTAAGGAGTAACCCAATGTTCTATTCTATCTATGTAACTATGCATGTATCCATGTATATTTCTATGTATCTATGTTCTATCTATCTAAAGTTAACTGATAGTAAAATTGTACTATGGCATATACATTTGTATGTATGCTTTTCTATTTGCTTCCTCTGCAAATACTCCATGAATGAATTTTTGTATGTACATATTGACTAGAGATAAGGGGCAGGTGTGTGAAAGTAGGATACACAGGACCTAAATATGGAACGTGGTAGAGGTGAGGCAGGCATTAAATGCTCAAGACAGATGGATAGACAAGCAAACAGCAAGGTAAATCCCTGTGTCCAGAGAGAAGGTGGACAGGAGAAATGAGATGAAAATGAATCCTCATGGGAGTCGCCACTGAAGAAGAAGTTTGTGATATGAGAAATTAGAAGGCAGACAGAGCCTTCCTTGAAAGCCTAATAGATATCAAAGATTCATGGTGTGGAGCCTCAGGAAAACTAGGAGTGGAGTGCTGCTAGATATAAGGCTGGTGGATGAGACAGAGGAACTACTGCTTTGTATGGCCAAATGACCTGAAAGATGTTTACTCTAGATTTAAAGCATAGAACAGATTTATTAGAGAGTCACTCTGATTTCAAGGGTCTATACTGAGAGGGTCAAGTGGAGAAAATCCCTAAGCAAGTGGTATTTCTTGCTCTGGACTCAATGGATTGCTGTGATGACTTGCCTGTGAACAGCCTGAGCAGTCCTCAGAACAGGAGAAAAAGCTTTGTTACACTGAAGTCTGCACAGTCACAGTTGTCAAATGGTCACCCTGGGGAACCAGGGAGTGTGCAGATCTATTTGATCTTGTTTCTTCTTTAAGCCTCTTTTCAGTAGACAGTAGTCGAGTTTCCTGAGCCACTGCTCATACAATGAAATGAAAGTTCCATTCACATCAGCATTGAAAGGTAGGTCCTTTAACCACCTGCAGATCTTCCTCTTTCACTCATTTCCCTGCCATGGAAACACATGGCACTATTTCTTTCGGTCTCAATGTCAGCAACCCCCCATGATCCTCACTGCATAGCTCTGGCTTAGATGAGGCAAGAGCAGAAAAGCAATCAACCAAGATGCACAACCAAGTCAGTTGCAGTGTGGGTCAAGTTCAGCCGAGCTCCTGAAAAATTGAGGTCTTTCTACCTGCAGGCAGTTTGGAGAGCAGGTAATCTGGTTAGAGACATAGCTCTAGAGAAACCTGGAGGGCAATTGCACTCGGTGAGGCTGTTGTTTTAGCAAAGGCAGAGTTTTGAGAAATTTAATGTTCCCATCACATAGTTATAACTCTTCCTTCACTGTAAATTAAATGAGCTCATGGTTTCTGAAAACAAACCAAAAATAATTTGTAGATCATCTTTTGATGAATAAGAGTAATCCTTGGAAGAGATGAAATGAAGAAACCTGTACTCCTTAATAAAGGAGCACAGCGAAATTGCTTGCTTGTTGGAGGATGACAGCCTGGAAGATCGATAGGCTCTTAATCAGAGTATGTTTGGTCTGTCAGGCTCAGAGGGGAAGGTTTATTTTCTGTGTTCTGCTGACTTGTACAATTCCCCTTAAGAAAAACAACAGCAACAACAAATCAGTTACTGAAAGCCCCAGCTAACAGCATTGGTCGAATAATTCACTGTCCTTTACTTATGTGTCCAAATGGCCCGAGTCCCCACGACCAGCAGCACCTGGGTCCCTGGGTCAGCTAGTGCCTCCCCTCAGCTCTGTCCTCTGAGCCTGCGTCTCCCAGCAGGAGCCCTTTGAAGTTACAGGCTGGGTCTCCTGTCAATGACCTCACCTCGCGTGGAGGGATAGGGCAGGCTTCTAAAGAGATTGTTAGGATTTATGACATTTGCTTTGAGGATCCTCTGAACGAAATGCCACAGGGGACTGATACACAATGAATCAGATAAATAGGCTTTATAATCATGTATTGGTTTTTATTCAGAGATCATCTATATTTAATATTAGCATTTAACAATATTTCTCATTGCTCTGCTCACTCATCATGGATTCAGGTGCCTGCTGCTCTTCAGGTGCAGCTCACCCCTTGACAGCTGCTGCCCAGCTCCTAGAAACAGGGCTCAGGCATCCTTCCTAGGAGAGAGACGGTGGATGTCATCAAATGCACAAGTAATGAGGTCAAAAGAGGTTCACATCTATCAGAAGCCCTGACCCTGTGTGCCTGGAAAAACAGAAAAAAACGCTAGAAAAGAGAGCACCTTTAAGAGAGACACAAGTATCTGTTGAAAGCATCTTTGTGTTGGGTGGTTCACTTTATGTGCACAAGTCTGTGTCATTGGAACATAATAGCGTTCATTGATCTTTCTGTTTGTGCCAGTCTCTAGTGTAGCACTGGCCCATAGAAATATAATTCAAAGCACATATGCAATTTTAAGTTTTCTAGTAGCCACATTTTAAAAAAGTTAAAAGAAACGGGTGAAATCAATTTTAAAAATATATTTTATTTAACCCAAATTTCCCAAAATATTATCATTTCAACATGTAATCAGTATAAAAATTATCAATGAGATATTTTACATTTTTTTATACCAAGTGTTTGAAATCTGGTGTGTATTTTGTACTTACTTTTCTATTTAACTTTCTATCACAAGTATTTCTCTGTATTGCTAATCCCCTTATTCAACAAAATTTCTAATGGTTGCATGTTATTACGTCACAGAAAAGTACTGTAATTTTCTGCTTTCGTATTTTTGGACATGGACGTTTTTTATTTTGGGCTATTATTATAAATGACATGGTACTTAACATTTTTGTGTAAAAATATTTTCAGTTTTATGATTATTTTCTTAAGCCAGATTCACGGGAATAGAATTATTGTTTAGACCTCATAAAACCTAATGCTAAAAGTTAGTACTGTCTGAATTTCCCTTACCAATCTATGAGAGAGCTCATTTTATTGCACTACCCATAAATAAAAGAAAGATGTTAAAATTCCTCAAAGCCTTAAATCACCTATAAGACAGGAAAAATCTGAGAAAGATAGTGAATGAGAGAATTCTTTTTCCTCATTTGCCAATCAGAAATTAGATAGGTAACCCTGGAGTTTGAAGGTGGGAAGGGAAAGAGAGAAAGAGAGAGAAACTGAGAGATAAAGCAAGACAGTTAGACCTTGATGTGGGAAGCTGCATGCCTCACCTTTTATTCCTATGTGCCAAGTCCTGGGCAGGGGCAGGAGATGAAGGAATCCTACTTCCCTTTAAATTTGGAGATCCAAGAGTGAAAGAGATGAGAGCCACCATTGGGGGTCTTTTTGCTCTGGGAGGTGGCTGTTCCCATAGAAGCATCCTTGAACAAGGATACCCCATTAGAACAGAGATCGCTGCATGCAGCACCTTGGGTGGATGGGTCTGATTGTACCCCCATCTGAGTTCTCTCTGACTCCAGTGGGGTGTGGGAAATAGTCAGATGTTTTCTTTGGTGGTAAAGAGTGGTTTGAATGAGACACTGAGAGCGGGAAGGGCCCAGAAGTGACCATGGGGTTATGGCTGGGTAATGCATCTGTGGATGGCAGCGTGGACAGTGAAATTATGATGGCGGAAGTGGTTTTCCACAGATCAGAACACTAGGAGGTGCCAGTGGTTTCAGCAAAGCCATCATAGAGCAGATAAAGACAGAGGAGTGGATAGCCCCCTCCCTGCCAATGTTACACCCTGCAGGCTAAGGGTTTTAGGATAAAACAATCCTGAAAGAAACTAAGCTTTAAACCCAAAATGATTAAGAGATCACTGGATTTGACAGATTTCATTTGGAATTGAGTCAATTAAATATTGTGCCATCAGTTGAAAGTGGAGGAGGGTCAAAATAGAAATTTAATCTGGTTTTAAAAATAAGAAGTTTACATTTTGCAAAATAAAAGGGGAGGAATTGAAATATTCAATGTCAAGGCATGCATTCCTTCTGTACTTTTTGCCATGGCTATATTCTTCTGAGGTGTAACAAAAATAAATGGCTCAGATTGTTCAAGCACTGCAGAATTGCATATAACTCCCAATGGTGATTATTTTTTTTGAGAAATATAGACAGTTACCAAACATAAGTTATTTCAACTGTCTGTATTTGACATGCCATTTCAGTTCTATCAGAAGTTTCTGTTTTTATTGAAAAGTAGTTTCATTTATCTCTTTTGGTGGCAAAACAAATTAAGAAGAGTCGACAGGAATAGGGTGTGGAAGCTCTCTGAGGCAAAGTAAGCTGGGCATGGGAGTCAGAGAACTAACAGGAGAGTCATCTTCATTGAAACTCATCATAATTGAGACGCTCTGTAGGTGTCTTGTTTAAGTGACAAAAGATTGGTAGTAAATATGGATGTGGCTCAATTCAGTTTCCTTTATTCGTTGATAATTTATTTAGGTTATTCAAGTTTGGGATGGCTATTTGTGTGGAGACAGGTCAACAGCCACATTGCCATCATTGTGTAAAAGTACAATCAAACATACATTAAAGTTAAGTACCATATAGAGTGTTGCAACAAGTAAAATATTCTATTTTTTTCCTGTAGTTTGCCCTCAGCAAAAGATAATGTTGACAAATGGTAAATCATGGAATTTTAGAGGAGGGAGGAACATCAGAGCATCTAATCTAGTGACTTTCAGCCTTTCAGACCTGACAGCACTTTTATAAGAATATTTTGTAGTGCTCCTGTATTACCCTAAAATGAAATTCATAGATAAGTAATTTTTATACACACGTAACTAAAAATGCTGTAACTATAAGTGAGAAATAAGATGAAATTAATTTATGATGATATATGTTTCAATACATAAATTCACAGGTATGATACTCCACTCTAGAAGACATACCAAATTAGCCAGAGACTTGTACTACTTATAACGAATAAGTTTAGATTTAAAAGAAGAAGATCAGGAGCTATTCTGTACAAGCAGAGAGAAAAATGCAAGCACAGAGGTACTGGTAGATATATTGGAATAGAAAATAGTGGGACCAGTATATATTACAACTGTGTAAAAAATATTTTGCTTTTATATGTAAAACAGAGTTAGGTTCTAGGCTAATTAATTATAATGAGGCTTTTCACCTATCTCAACGTCAGAGGGACATTAGAAAGTCATGCAGGATGTAGGACAATCCCTGGTTGTCCCAGACTTCGAAAAGCATTGCAGGATATCTAGCATCCCTGTCCACATTTGCTAAATGCCAGTAGCACTGCCCAATCCTTGTGACAACCAGAACTTCTCCCACACACAGCCAAAATGTCCCCCAGGGGGGCAGTGCTGCCCCTATGGAACACCACTAATCTAGTCTAATCCTCTTGTTTTATAGGCAAGAAAATGGAGGGTCAGAGCAGTTGGTTAAATGACTGGTCCAAGGTCACTAGGCTGGGTAGAGGCAGAATAAGGAGTAGTTCCTCTGATTGCTGCCCAGAGCCTTACCAACCTATGCATATTCCTTTCTATTGCTCCCGAGACTTTTTGGGAAATGGAAGGCCAGATTAAAGTTATTCCAGTTTTTGGAAGAGGGGACAAGGGCATGCATTTTGAGGTTAAGTTTTCACACAATGAAGTCTTGTTGGAGGAAGATTGAAGGAGCTGATGGAGATTATGGAGGAGCTAGCCCTGCACCCACTCACTGCTTCCTCTTAAGCATCCCTTTGAGTTGTTACTTCCTTGGATCCATTTCTCACTGTTTCTGCCTCGGTCAAGGCTCTGCTTTTAGGCTCTTCTTTTCTCCCCAGGGGTATAAGCAGCCTAATACTTGTACCAGTTATTGCCTCTCCAATATTAACAACATTAATAATACTTTCCTATTGTTTTATGGTAGTTTTGTGTGTATTATATTTTTCTAAGTACAAGTCTCAGTAAAATACTACTACTATGTATCTATCTACTATGTGTCAGGCACTAACCTGGGCCCTTTCACAACCTGATTTATTTTCCTCATAACATTTAAGGTAGGTATTATTAGTCCCAGTCTACAAATGAGAAAAATAGTGCTTAGAGAGTTAAGGAGAGAGGGATAGAAGAAAGAGCATTTCAGATATTAGGAGAGTCTGCCAAGATCCACAAGCCATCAAGTAGGGATTAATTGAACAAAGATCCAAGGATTTTGTAAAAAAGCTGGAGTTATTCTTTTATCTCCTTCACCGTGTCATTTCTTCTGAATCAGCTTGACAGCGTCATTTCTCCCTTTCCACTTACACCAGATTTTCTGACAGAGGATCCACACACCATATTTGCAGGTTTGAATCTCTTGCAATGTCTCCACACCCTACTATCTTCCTGAAGTCAGCCTTGGGAAAACCTCCAGTAACCTTCACATCTCTAATTCTTTGACTATTCTTTGGTTCTAGGCTTTGAAGGTTCTGAAGCTCTCTACAAAAATGGCCATCCCCTCTTTCTTCTTTCATCTCTCAAACTCCTGTTCTCTTAGTTCTCCTGCTTTCTTCCATCTTCTATATTTTCATGCTTTTCCTGTCACCACATGCAAAGAATCATTTCCTACAACTACAGATGCCCTTCTATAGTTCTAGACTGTTATAATGTATTTGAATTAAATTAATTAGTTTACTCACATAAGACTTTGTTCCATAAAGAGTTTGAGGTACCTTGTGTGACTTCTCTCCTAAGCCATGATTCTGAATTTCCAAACACTTCCAGGAAATCCTCATCTAGAGGTGATATTGACATCTTAAATGGGGTATGGTCAAAATGGAATTTATTTATTTTTCTTCCATAAATAAGCTCTTCCCCTTCTTGATTTTTCTTCTTCAGAAATGCCGTAATTATTCTCCCAGTCTCCTATCAGTAACTTCACTTTCTTTGATCTTCATGTTCATTAGATCACAGGCTAAGTCCCAGTGGTTTCAGCTTTTTGGAATCTCTCATATTTGTCGTCTCTTTTCTGTTTTCACTGCTACTGGCCTGACTCACTGTGAACTGTTATAATAATCCTGTCTCTTCGTTTCACATTCTACCTCCTCCACGCCATCTTGTACTCTGCTTCCAGGGTACAAGATTATTATAATGCTCTTTAAACCTGCAATGACCTCCACATCCTCCGTTGCTTATATATTTAGTGCAATAATGTTTTTATATATTAAATAATTTTTTTCTTTCCCTTGATGTCCCCTTCCTCCTCATTCCCTCAGTTAGCCAGTCTCCTGGTTATTGTCTCAGGGAAGAGATGAGGCAGAACTGAAAACAGAAATAAACAGGGAGTCTTCCTATATTTTTTTTCCAAAATCCTAAGCTCCAGAGGATAGAGAGAAAGAGAACTCAGGTTGTAAACAAAATTTCTTGGTCAAAAACTTGCAGGAATAAAGACTGTCTCAGAATAAAGAGCAATTCCAACCTATGCTGGAGAGAAGAGACGAGTGGTGGTGGTGGTGGTGGTGATGTGGTGGTGTTGGTGGTGGTGGTGATTGTGCTTGTGGCAGTGGTGTGGTGATGTGGTGGTGATGGTGGTGGTGGTGATTGTGCTTGTGGCAGTGGTGTGGTGGTGGTGGTGATGGTGGTAGCAGTAAGGGACTTGCTCCACTTTCCAACTAGTGCTACCAGTAGTTGAAAAGACCTTAGAGGAGTTTGTGAAGTTCTAGAGAGAGGGAACCTGGGCTTTTCAGCATCACTGCTGGCGATGTGGGGTAGTGGGGGTGGCCATATATTATATTAGACAGATAGGGTTATAATCAGCCTTTTAAAAGAACCTCAGGGGCTGGCAAACTGGGAAGAAACATCTTTGCAGTAAACTGGACAGAAGACTCAAGGATCCAGTGGTCCAATGCTGTCCCAATGCCTGGGCATGATGCAAACCCTCGACTCAACCTCTCAGGGTGAGAAAAGGAGAGGAACACTGAAAAAATGAGATTCAGATCTCCTGCCAGCCCCTCAGAGTGGGGCTCAAAATAGAAATGAGTTGACTGATTGAGATAAAGGAAGTTATGTTGCTTACACATGGAGGTTTATGGACTGAGATGCATGTTTTCACACGAAATTGGGTATACAGCCCTCAAAGTGAGTATGAAGCCCTGCAGAATGAGGCTTGAGTCAGTGCTTCTAGTTTTGTTTGTCCTTCCCATTTTGTTTCCTATGTTTTATTTAGACTAGTCTGCTCACAATTCCCTGGTCGTGTTTCCCTGCTCCTGCTGCTTCCTTGGCCCTTCTCTCTCCGCCTAGAAAGCACTCCTCCAACATCCCCTTGCCAAAATCCTACCTGCTTTTCAAAACCTTCTCAAGTGCCAAAATCCTACCAGCTTCAGCACCTTCTCAAATGCCATCTGTTTCTGTCGGCTCCCTCTGCTGAACTCACAACGCATTTTGCTTGCACGTTTCCTCTGGTCCTTGCTGGACGAGGAAGGTCAGACACCACATTTACACTCAGCTCTGGTGTGGATGCAGCAAAGGTCATCAACTATAACATTGTATGTGCTCACCTTCACAAACTACAGATGTCTACACGTCTTTTTCTCATAACCTTCCCTCCAGTGATAATTAACAGGCAGAGGGTAAGAAAGGCTGAGTTATGTGGTGACCGTTTTGGATGATTATTTGGTATAGGGAGCCCTTGATCAGCTTCGACAGAGGAGGGAGTAGTTCATCAAATGAGCTTAAACATTGATATGCAACCCAGCTCTAGGGACTTGGGCACAAGAGCAACGGGGTTGAAGTGTCATACTCTGAATCTGCCATCAAAACAATCTCTGCAAAAATCTTTAATACACCTGAGTCTCTGTTTCACTCAGAACTTTCTTGATCTGTGGTCTGAATGTTGGGGAATTGTTCAAGCAGCAGCAAGCCTGGCTCCCCAAATCTTCCAGGAAAGATAGTTGCCCAAATTGGGGAGACCTTTGATGACACTTAGCAAAATCTGCCTTGTGTCATGATGACCTGAGTATGTCTCCTCTTGCTCAATTATAAACTACTGAAGCTTAGAGTCTATTTGCCTATTTTTATATATGTCTTAGTAACTGGCTTGTAGTTAAGTGGTCAATAAATGTTTATTGAATTGGATTCTTTCATATCATTTATTAATCCTATTTAATCTCTTCATGAATCATTAATTTTTTTAACTAACCTCAAAATGAGTTGAGACATTGTATGTTAAGTGCATAGAACAGATCACAGTAGTAGAGACTATCTTGGATTATCTGGGGCAGTCTCATTTCAAGTACTCTTTGTTTTTCCTTTCCAATAATAGCACTTCACTAAATGTGAAACCATATGTAATATTCTTCATTTGTAAGATTTTCACATAAATTTGTAATCCAAATTATTTATGCACTAGATGATGTATCCTAATCTTTATACTGGAACTATGGTTACTGTTAACATTGTAGGTGTCCAGTAATATTTGTTGATTCTGAATCAACTGTATTTATCAAGTGTTTTTTTCTTCTTAGCCTGTGATTTGCCTATATAAGCAAATTGGGCAAGGTTCTCCATCTCTGGGAGATTTGGGTCTAAATCAGAGATGATGATGCAAACACATATATTGGGCGTGGGTTTTTGTTAGATGCAAAATGCTTCTGATCAGTGCTTATTCACTTGCAAGGTTTAAATTGAAAATGACTTCTCTCTGTCTCTCCCTTGTATACCAGGGTAATGATATAATTCATTTCACACACTTTGAGGTGCTCTCCGGCTCTAGGAGGAAAAATCAGCTTAAGGGAACAAATGCCAATTAGAGGTATTTGTGATGTACCTGAACCAGCCTGGTGTCAAATAACCTATAGACAGTTAAAGTTCTCAGTTTTTTTTTTTTTTTTTTTTTTTTTTTGTGAGGAGATCAGCACTGTGCTAACATCTGCCAATCCTCCTCTTTTTTTTTTTGCTGAGGAAGACTGGCCCTGGGCTAACATCCGTGCCCATCTTCCTCCACTTTATATGGGATGCCACCACAGCATGGCTTGCCAAGCAGTGCGTTGGTGTGCGCCCAGGATCCGAACTTGCGAACCCCAGGCCTCCACAGCAGAGGGCGCACACTTAACCGCTTGTGCCACCAGGCTTGCCCGCAAAGTCCTCAGTTTTTAAGCAAGCTAAATTTAAGAAATTTTTGCTTGTACCAAGCAATGATAAAGACCAAATGTGACCTTTCGGTCTTGAACAGATGCATGGAAACCAACAGTGTTTCCCCCAAGAATGAACCAAATGCCTTCTTTGCCATGGTATTTCATGTGGTGTTTGAGGCTTTGGGGTTGGTGGGGAGTATCTGAGGCAGTCAACAGGAAGTACCAGTCAGATCCCACTGGAATGTGGTTGTGCATGTGTGTAATGTATGTGAGAGCAGGGATGAGCAGGGTGATGATACCTGATACCCCAACATGGTCTATTTTGGGTTCACAAATGTTGTACAAGGAAATGACTTTCCTACTACCTATAAATTTTATGAGGTCAGAATCTGGGTTGTTTTGTTTGCTCTTCTTTATCCTGTGCCCTGAAAAGTATAAGTGATTGAGAAAAAAATTGTTGAATGGATGAAAGAATTATCTATCTATATATCAGGTTCTGTGTGGGTCAATAGGTCCCTTAAAACTATGGATGGATCAGAAGATTCAAGAACGGTGCTGAAAGTTTTTACATTTGGCAACTATGATGGTTAATTTTATGTGTTAACTTGACTGGGCCATGGGATATCCAGATACTTGGTTAAACATTATTCTGGATGTTTCTGCAAGGATGTTTTTGGATGAGATTAGCATTTTAATTGGTAGAGTAAAGCAGATTGCCCTCTGTGATGTGGGTAGGCCTCATCTAATTTGTTGAAGTCCTGATTTGAACAAAACCTGACCCTCCCCCAAGTAAGAGGGAATTCTCTGCTCGCCAGCCTTTGGACTTCATTTATACCATTAATTCTCCTGGGTCTCAAGCTTCCTGGCCCACACTGCAGATTTGGAATTGCCAGTCTCTATAATTGCATGAGCCAGTTCCTTATAATAAATCTTCTGTATATCTATACATACATCTTACTAATTTTGTTTCTCTAGATAACCCTGGCTAATACAGCAACTGTGTAATCATGGAAAAGTCACCTAGTGTCTCTGAGGCTCTCTTTCCTCATCTCTAAATGTGGACATAATAATATTTACCTTTCACAATTAGGATTATACATGATTGCACACATGAATCAGATGCCCATGATTAATATGTGATTCTGAATAATTAAAGATAGTAACTCATTTAACCCTCACAACAATCCAATGAGATAGCTTATCCCTGTTTTAGAGACAAGGAAACCGAGACACAAAGGAGTTCAGTAAGTTGCCCAAGGTTACATGGCTAGCAAGTGGTTGTGGCAGAGACGTTATGTGTTCACTGAAACCAATGAACACTTTCCCGAGCACACCGGAAGGCTATCTTTCCTAGTCCATCCTTTGGTTAGGTAGGGGCTGTATGATTGATTTTTGGCTGATGAAATGTGGGCAGAGATGATGTATGTTATTTCCAGGCCTGGCTATAAAACACTCACAAACCATCACATTCCCACTTTCCCTTTCCATGACAACCTTAAGACAGAGTTGTGAGATTAAAGCAGCCTGGGTCTCTGAGTTATCTCCTGGAGAAGACTGGCCAGTAGAACCACCCCATCAGAAACACCTACATTACACTTTGCATGAGTGAGCAATAATTTCTTGCTGAGTCAAACCTGAGATTTTAGGATTTTTTTTGGAGGAAGATTGGCCCTGAGCTAACATCTGTTGCCAATCTGCCTCTTTTTCTTTTTTCTCCCCAAAGGCCTGGTACATAGTTGTATATCCTAGTTGTAGGTCCTTCTAATTCTTCTATGTGAGACGCCACCTCAGCATGGCTTGATGAGTGGTGAGTGCATCTTCGCCCAGGATCTGAACTGGCGAACCCCAGGCTGCCAAAGTGGAACATGAGAACTTAATCGCTACCCCACTGGGCCGGCCTCTGAGATTTTAGGATTTATTGTTAGCACAACAGAGCCTAAACTAAACCATCTAATAGTGCGTTGGAAGTGGAGTTTGAAGAGTTGAAAGCACTCTGGATATAGAGATTATGCCCTTAACTTGTGTGGTACAGTGCTTTTCAGCTCCTGGCACATGGAAGGCACCTTAAATATATTAGTTCTGATTATTATCTTGCCTTTTGAGAGGTCTTTATAACTTAAAATTAAATGCATTAGGATATTTGTTTTAATCAAAGTTAAACAGGTTTCTTTGTGCTCATGTGCATTATGAATTTCCTAGAGAGAGGAGAGAGTATGAAGTGTTTCTTAAAATGACTTGTCCCATAGAACTCTTTCTATGAACAACACTTTTGGGAAATGTATTTTGGAGGTAGCACATGTAGCAAGTACTCTGGAGCTATACTTTCTGGGTTCAAATCCCAACTCCTTCACTAATAGTTGTATCACCTTAGACAAACCACTTCACCAATCTGAACTTCAGTTTCTTCCTAGGTAAAAAGGAAATAATAGTAACTACCTTACAGGATTGTGCTGAAGTTTTCTTGGTTTGATATTTTTAAAATGTTTAGAATACTGACTGATGTATAATAAAAGCTGTGTACGTGCATGTGTGCATGTACCCATGTGTGTTTAGTAAATTAATGAATACATCCCTCTCTTGCCTTGTCTACTAGTTTTCTAGTATAAGCCCCTTGAAAGCCAGGAGTGTCTTTTTTCAATATTTGGAGCTTTTCTACCTTAATACTTAGGAATAATTATTAAGCATATACTTGGTGCTTAATAAATGTTGGTTGAAGAAATGAATGGAAAAATAGATCTCATTCCATGGTAGGAGGTCAGTAATCTGTAACTAAGTTTTTTGTAATCTTTACGCAGACCCAAGTTAAAGAACACCCACATTTTGACATTGTTATCAATAGATATCTTGATGAGAAGAATTCAACATATAACTCTAGCCAAGATTCTGGTGTTCAGAGTGCACAGGTAAGATAAACAATAAACTTTGTTTTACTCCCTGAGTGTGTTATACACCATGTCAGAACTTGGCAGAATAGATTTCGATTAGTTAAACAGTAGAATTAGATTAAGGACCCTTAACTAAATTTTTCAGCATTTCTCAAGGCCGTAATTAATATTAGTTATTTATCCAAAAGCAATATTTTCTCTTGTCTGCACCAGAGGGTGTTAATCACAAGTTCACCTTGGTGCATATTAGCCATACGTTTCCAGACCCTTTAACCAAAATTTCTAATTGTTGGGAAGGGAGACTTGAGCTAATAAAAAAATACAATTGATAGATAGTAGGTCAAAAATGGATTAAAAAAAAGAACACTAAGGAACAATACCAGAAAAAAAAAGAAGACTGGAATTAATAAGAATTTGTACTGCATGGAGAGAGGAACCAAACACTGTGCTTCTTGGGCAGAGGCAAGGAGAGGAGGCAGGAACACCGGGCAGATTTGGAGAATCCAAGAGTAGTTTCTCCCAGAAGGAAGGAATACGGTAGTGATATTTGGAGAGACCTTACTGGTGATGATAAGATACGTCCACACAATATCACCTGAAAGTAAAACTAAAAGATAATCAATCCAAAACCGTTTGCTTAGACTTATCTCTAGTCATGAAAGTGAGTTGTAAAGAAGAGCAGGTTGTTGTAACACAGTGTTTTTCAGACTGGGGTTCCCAGGTCCATGAGAACATTGGATGTATTCTTGGGTGTCTGAGAGTTCTCTGCAAGAATTTTCAGACACTATCTTTTCACTATGATGACAAACTAACCACCCCTCCAAGTCAACAAATGGATATTTTGGATTATTTGTATGGCTACATTATTGTATGGAAATATGACAGAATATTTCCATTAATTTCAGTGCCTGGGTTTTCTGTGGATTAGAGAGAAAAACAAGCAGATTAAATATGAAAAAGAAATGGTCACACCAAGTGAGAGCCGAGTGATGCCATGGTGTACTGAAGTAAGAGTTTAAATAGATAAATGTAGTGGAAGAATTGAGTTGTCACACAGCACATGGCAATGTGACTCAACAATATTTAAAAAATATTAACCAATTCTTTTTGCCTATCCTGTTTATAGCAGAGATGCTAGAGGAGCTTATTCCACTTGGACTTTCTCCTCCATCCTGATTCCTAGACAGAACATGTGGGAGGTGGAAACCTTACATATCTTTGGGGGACTCAAGAGTAGAAGGTATCTGAGCTTTGCTTTCAGGGTTACAGTCCACTGGAGGTGGCAAAACCCACATAGATTATGGCTGTTGAGTATGTCTGGGAAGATGGGGTTGTTGATGGTACGATGGAGTTTCCTGTGCCTCAGCCAGGCATAGATAGAGAAGAGAGTACTGGGAGACTGAAGGAGCTCAATGGAAAGAAATGAGGGCACTCCTTGTGGTGACCCATGGGTGTTGACAATGGATTTCTCCACAAACATTGATGTGGACAGAGAATTTGAAGATTGGATATTTACCTCCCCTGTCCCACCATCCACTCCCCTACCACGCATCCCTTTTTCTCTCCCCCATATGCTTTGGTACCATCTAAGAACCACAGAACTTAGGTGCAATCATGGGGAGAAGCAAGGCAAACCCTGAATTGACTCTGAGATTAAGTTTCTACTGTTCTGGAAGATGACAGCTAAAAATAGAAACTAAATTGAGTCATTGAAATAATGAAGTAAATGATTTTTAGGTACACCTGAGTTTACAGACAAAGGTGCATGCCTCTATGAACCTGGACGATGGCAGATCTATCCCTAATCTCGTTGTAAGCAATGATTTATTTTCAGCAAAACAAGATTATGTGTCACATTAAATTAATGTTAATTAAAATTTTATTGGTATTGTAGTTTTGTTTTATATTTAATTTGTTTTGGTTTTATAGCTAAGTTGTGTAAGAATTATACCCAATTTTATGTTTGTACATACTGAGTATCATAATACCACTAATTCATGTCAATATTGCAGTACACTAGAGTATTTTTCCATTGAAAGGGGTCCAAAATTTTTAAATCTGAGAAATACTGTTGTCAAGACAAAGGTGGTAAATTTCAAGGAATCTAAGAACAGGAAATTAAGAAGTAAGAATTTGACATTGTTTTTCTAGCTTTGATCAGAAAATGACCACCACTAACTCTGCAAAACAATTCCAGTTAATTATAGAAGCTGTCTTCTTATGGAGAAGGTCATCCATTCATTCTCAATCAGCATTTAGTAAGTATGCATTAGGTATCAGAACTTGTGCCAGGATCTATGGGTATACAAAGATAAATAAAACATGGCTCCTACATTCAAATAGGAGCTCCAACTATAGGAAAATGTATGTATACAATTAAGTGAATAAGATAATATTACACTTGGGGTTTGATCAATATTGCCTGTGGGAACACAGCAAATTATTAGTTTTCCTTTTGTAGAAGTGGGTGTGGTATGTTGTAAAAATGGTTACAAATTTATCTCCTCCCTGTGTCCATGCCCTTGTAATTCTCTCACGCAGAAGTGGAGTCGATTTTTTGACCCCTTGGATTTGGGCTGGCCTTGTGACTTGCTTTGGCCAACTGAATGCATCAGAAGTGACAGCATGCCAATTCTGAGCCTAGGCCTCAGGAGCCATTTTGCACTTCCAGTCTTGTTTTTGGAACCCTGTTGCCACCATGTGAACAAGCCCGAGATAGCCTTCTGGAGTGTGAGAGACCATGTGGAGCAGAGGCAAGCTCTCCCAGCTAAGAATCCCCTAGACTAGCCTGCCAACAACTAAGCGTAGACACATGAGGAAGCCCAGCTAAGACCACACGGACTAGAGCAGCTGAGCCCATCTTAAATTGCCAACCTATCAAATTATGAACTAAATAATGGCTGCTGTTTTAAGCCACTAAATTTTAGAGTGGTTTGTTATACAAAAAATCTTAAGAGCGACAGCAGATCAGTATTATCAAAGAGGTAACACTTGACCTGGGCATTGAAGGAAGTGGTTTCTATAGACAGAAAGGAGTGGGGAGGAAAGTATCTCAGCAAAGGAGGAAGCATAAACCAAGTCATGGGATCTTGTGTTCATGGTGTTCTGGGAACAGCCAACTCTGTGGTTTGGGGCATGAAGAGTTTAGATCAAGAAGCACAGAGGGTTGAGGACAAGATGGTGAAGGTATGGGAAGGGAAGCCTTTATAAGACGTAATAATAATTCTAAAAACTTTCGAAAATGTCGGAGAAGCAGAAAAGCAGGCCTTGTGAAAGGGTGACTTTGCAGGGGGATGGTCAACAGTGTTCAGTGAGGTCAGTTAAGGTGAAGATAAGAAAAATTTTATTGGATTTGGCAGTGGCGAGAAAGACATTGAAGACTTCTGAAGTGTTTTTTTTTGTGGAACTGTGCAGGCCCTCTCCTGCCAGAAGGAAAATTGCCTTACAGAAAACAAAAACAAAAACAAAAAATTGTTAAAACAGCTCTAGGTTATTATCACATCATCAAACCGGGATGAGCATCTCCAGTGAGTGTGAATTCCTGGGCTTAAATGCAGGGTAATCTCCCGCCTCGTCCCAGCTAAGTGCGCTTTGTCATTTCTTCTTTCCTGCTGATCATGCAGGTGTTCGTTTTTTTCTCCTTTTCCTATGAGTTACGGGAGATAGTTTATTTTTTACTTATTTCTTGATATTCCTATTAAATATCTCTCAGCAACTTCAAATGCCTGAGATCATTACAGTCTGTGGACTTTATCATTTCAGCTCACATAACACATCCTTGGGAATAACTTTGAGCATGTGGAACGGAATGAGCACCAATTCTCTGTGGAATTAGCATAACTGGCAAAAATATTAAAAGAAAGTTGGTAGAAAATCTTTTACAGCAGGACAATATAGATATGGAAATCTGTCTTCTACACTGCATTCGTTCTAAAAAACAAAAGAAAACAAAAATATTGATCATCTTATTTCCCCCATCATTGATTTCCCATAGCTACAAGATGAGGTCCAAAGTCTCCTCCTTTTCTCTTGATGCATTCAACTCAATCCTCACCATTTACTATATCAGTTGTGTCTGGGCCCCCCAGCCCTAGGAGAAGATAACCCTCTGGTTCCCACCTTTAGCACCTCTGCGGCAAGTCACGCCTTAGGTCCTCATCTTATTGGCGTCTGGAATTTTGGGGAAGAGGAGATCGCAACCTATTTTGCGCCCAGGACTGCACAAAGACTGTCTGAGCCTGGCCATTGTTGGACATAAGTTATACCAACTCCCTCATCACCTCTTGTCACCAAAATCATGCTATCAGCACTGGTATGTGTGTGAGTGCGTGTGTGTTTGTGTGCATGTATACGTGTGTGGCAGACCCTTGCTTGTTACTCAGAACAACCTCACCTCTTTGGGGGCCCTACTGAGAAAATCTGAAAATCTGAGCACCATCCCTGAATCCAAAAGCATCACTTCTCTCATCCAAGTTCCTGAGTATCAAAGGAACTCTTCTCTCCAGCTCTAGTTGCTCACCGGCTCCTGGGGGTGGCATGCCTCATTTCCATTGAGGGAAGGAGTTCAATCTACTTTCTCTATGTATGCCCTCCCCACCAAAAAAAAAAAAAGTCTCTGGGATACCCTCTTTCACCTCCTCACTATTTTCCCTTTCCAATTTTCATTTTCTCTCTTCTCTATGCATATTTTCCTCAAACTTGCCTTCAGATTTGATACCTCCCCTTTTGGTATGCGTCTTTCTACTTCAACAAATCTTTTTTTAACACATACTCCATTCCTTCTCTGCTAAAACTATGACTGAATGAGTCATGGCCCATTCTCTGAGGAAGCTCCCAAAGCACTTTGTTTTTAAGTCTACTAGAGCAGAGACCACCAGACCAGAGTCTTCTCAATATTAGGCAGTATGCCACCCTAACATCTCCAGTGTCTGGCACTGTGCTCGCCCTCTAGTAGATGCTCCAAATATTTGTTCATTAACCAATTCTTAAACTCTATGTCCCTCAGTTTTCTCATCTGTAAAATGGTATTAATAATAGTATCTACCTCATGGTGTGGTTGGAAGGAATCACATTAATACATATAAGGTCCTTAGAGAAGTGCCTAGAATACAGTGAGTGCTACACAGGTATAAGATATCATAATTATTATCCCATGCACTATACCAGGCCCTGGAGGTATAGCCTGAACAAGTCAGAAATATGGTCTATTCCTCAAAGAAGTTACATTTTAGGGAAAGATAGCTATTTAAAAAGTAATTATAATAAAGGGTAATAAATGAATACATGAACTAAAGGTCTTTCTAGTTGTCTTAAATTTCTCAGCACTTCTACACATCCCTTTTCACTTGTTTCAGATGAAAACTTTCTTGTATTTTATGCAAAGCAGGTACCCTTATTTTTGTCTTGCAGATGAGAAAACTAAAGCTTCAGTGGGATATGTGATCTTCCCACGTTCCTAAACCTTATACAAGGGCTCTGACTTCGAGGTCAGTGTTTTCTCCACTGTGCCAGGCTGCCTCCTTTCAATTATCCCCCTCTCCTGGGATAGAAAAATACATGAAGCCTTGGGACAATCATGACCAGAGTGCTGGACACTGTCAACTTTGTTGGGACAGGCTTTTACTTGAATTATAAAAAGGGATGTCTTTCCACAAGATTGTTCATACAAGTGGATTATATATGATTTATTTATTCATTTTGGAAGTGTGATCTATGACTTCTTAACATCCTTCCAGAACAATCCAGGATGGTTCCATTGAGTGAAAACAGCTCCTTTCTCCTAGAGGGTCCAATCGGTCCCTCGAGGATGCAATTGGCAAGTTCAGCACTGCAATTCTCACTTCCAGTGTGCTCCTAAGACCAGTAATTTAAGCCATGTGGCATCTTATTAATTCAACAATGAGAGTTTCAACTAATTAAGAGTAAGTCACAGCATTGATCTCGTTAAGTCCTTTATCTGTTGTACCCACAGTAAGACCATAGGAGCAAAAGTAATTGCTTCAACTTCCAAAGACTTCTAAGAATGATCACATATTTGAAAATTGTTTTCAAGGATAATATATTTCAAACATGCTACCTTTATTATCCCTAAACAAAAGGTATAATTAGACATCTATTTCTGTATCTAAGAAGCCTATTTTGAGAGGGAATATTTAGCTCATTCAAGGTATATTTTAACCTAGAACCCAAACTGTAGTGACATACAAAATAGTCTTTCTTGTTGAGATATAATTGGCTTAAAATATATTGCATGTATTTACCAAGTAAAATTTGGCAAGTTTTGACATCTATACACATCTGTGAAACCATCATCACGATTAAGTCAGTGAATGTATCCATCACTCCTAAGGTTTCCTGAAGGCCTAATGTAATCCCTATCTCCCACTCCTCGCTGTACCACTTCTCTCCATGTAACTCTGATCCACTTTCTGTTGCTATAGATTAGTTTGCATTTTTTTGAGTTTTAAATAAATGGAGTTGTACAGTATGTAGGTTTTTTGTTTGCTTCTTTCATTCAGCATAATTATTTTGCGATTCATCCATATTGTTGCATGTATTAATAGTTCATTTCTTTTTATCACTGATAGTATACCACTTCTTTTTTATTCTATTGATTCACCTGTTGGTGGGCAGTTGGATTGTTTCCAGTTTTTGACTATTACAAATAAAGCTGCTTTTCTTTGTAGTACATTTCTGTACAAATCTTTGTAGAAGTGTATGCTTCCTTTTCTCTTGGGGAAATATCTATGAGTGGCATGACTAAATCATATAGTTGGTGTATGTATTAGAGTTCTCCAGAGAAACAGAACCAACAAGATATATATATATATGTATACATATATATATATGTATGTATATATATATATATCTTGTACACACATATTTCTTCTAGTTGGATAGTTCTTTATGTAGTTTGTATACACATCCTTTATCAGATATATACTGTGCAAACATTTTCCTTCAATCTGTAGCTTGACTTTTCATTCTATTAATAGAAACTTCCAAAGAAAAGAAGTTTTAAATTTTTCTGAAGTCCAGTTTATCAATTTATTCTTTTATGGATTATGCATTTGGTGCCAAATCAAAGAAATTTTTGCCTAACTCAGGATCGCAAAGGGTTTTTCCTGTGTTTTATTTTAGAATTATTATG
This sequence comes from Ceratotherium simum simum, assembly GCF_057802395.1. Lineage (NCBI taxonomy): Eukaryota > Metazoa > Chordata > Mammalia > Perissodactyla > Rhinocerotidae > Ceratotherium > Ceratotherium simum. The sequence goes on along the minus strand of NC_141909.1, from coordinate 59,102,341 downwards.
ATTTTCAGTTTTACATCTAGGTCTGTGATTCATTTGAGTTAATTTTTGTATATGGTCCAAAGTATAAATTGGTGTTTATTTTTTGCAAATAGATATCCAAATGTTCCAGAACAATTTTTTTTGAGAAGCTATCCTTTCTATTCTAAACCTCCAGTATATTGTTGAAGAGAAATATTAAGAGTAAACATCCTTGTCTTGTTCTTTATCTTTGAGGGAAAGCACTCAATCTTTCACTTAAGTTTGATGTTGGCTATAGGTTTCTAGTAGATGCCTCTTATCAAGTTGAGGATGTTTCCTTCTCAAATTTCTACCCCTAGTTTGTTGAGAGGTATCATCATGAAAGGACATTGCATTTTGTCAAATTTTTTTTGAATCTGTTGAGATAATTGTGTGGATTTTATGCATTGTGCTATTAATATGTTATATTTCGTTAATGCTGGGTATAACCTTCTAGGATGACAGCTTCTTCCCTCCAATATTTTGAAGATGTTGCTTTATTCTCTTCTTGCTTGAATTGTTTCTGAAAATAAATTTCCTAGGTTCCTAATTTTTTTCCTGTAGGTAACGTATCTTTTTTCTCTGGCCACTTTTAAGATTTTTCTTTATCACTGGTTTTGAGCAACTTGATTTTGATGTGCTATAGTGTATTTTTCTTAAGGTTTCTTATGACTGAGATTTATTGACCTCCTTGGATATGTGGCCTTATAGTTTTTAATAATTTAGGAAAATTTTTGCCAAGTTTTCAAATATTGTTTCTGTCCTCCCCACTGCCAACAGACTTCAACTACTAATATATTAGGCTGTTTGAAGTCATTCCACAGCATCCAATTGCTCTATTCTATTTTTAAAATTATTATCTTTTGTCTCCATTTCATTTGGATACTTTCTATTGCTAAGTCTTCAAGTTCACTAATCTTTTCTTCTGCAGTGTTTAATCTGCTGTGAATCCCTTCCAATGTATTTTTCATCTCCTACATTGTAGTTTTTATTTCTAGAAATTTAATTTAGGTCTTTTAAAAAATATCTTCCATGTTTTTTCTTAACATTTGGGAGATGTGGAGTATAGTAATAATAATTGCTTTAATGTTTTTGTCTGCTATTTCTAACATCTGTATAAGTTCTGGGTCATTTTTGATTGACTAATTTTTCTCCTCATTATGGATTGTATTTTGTTACTTGTTTTCATACCTGGTAATCTTTGATTGGATATCAAATGTTGTGACTTTTACCTTGTTGATTGAGGGATGTATTTGTATTCCTATAAATATTCTTGAGCTTTGTTCATGGATGCAGTTTAATTACTTGGAAACTGTCTGACTCTTTCAGGCTTTACTTTTAACATTTGTTAGCAGGATGGGAGCTGTTCTCAGTCTAGGGCTAAATAGTCCTCACCACTGAGGCAACACCCTTCTTTATCTTCTATCCAATTCCTATGTGAATTATGAGGTTTTCCAGTCTGGCTATTGGGAACAGGTAGTGTGTGAGCATTGGATATTGTTACTTCTAATCATTTCGAGTGCTTGTTTTCCAAGATTTTAGTAATTTCCTTACACACTATATCTAATGCTGATCAATACTCAGCTGACTACTCAAGGGGGACCCTCTGCAGGTGTCTGGTGTTCTCCCTCCATGTAGCTCTCTCCTTTCTGGTACTGTATCCCATGAACTCTAGATGCTTTGGTCTCTCTGGACTCTCATATTTAACTCTGGGCATCAACCAGGCCTCATCTGTATTCCCCCTTCCCGCGGTGTGGCCTGGAATCTCTCTCAAGGCAGTAAGCTAGGTCAAAAATGAGACCTCACCTCACTTGTTTCCTGTCTCTCAGGGATCACTGTCATTCATTGCCTAATATCCAGTGTCTCAAAAACCACTGTTTCATATATTTCCTCCATTTTTTGTGGTTTCAGGAATGAGGATAAATCTGTCAGAAGTGAAGTTCCCAAAATATTCTTTTGAGATACTATACATCAATTAAACTGCCCCATTGTGATAATCACAGCATCTCTGGAGAGTCATTTTAGAGAGAGATGGAACTTTATAGAAAATAAAGTCCATCTTCCTCTTTTGCAAATGTGGAAATAGAGGATCAGGGAGGTTGAGTAGTGTGTGCAAGGCCACAAAGCTTATGGCAGCAAAGCCAGGATCGGAACGCAGGTCTTCATATTAGGGCTGATCCTACCATGAGAGACTCTTATTCAATAGTAGAGTGATATTAATTAATCTCATTGATTGAACATGAATTCTCTTTTGACTATGTTTTATTTCAAGGAAAATAATAGGGTTTTTCAGTCTAATACAAGATCACAATTAAACAAAACTTTTGACTTATCAGATTTTTAAAATACTTCTTTCTAGAAGAGTAAAAATCTAAGAAAACAAGAAGATATCCAGTATTTAATCATTTTTTAAAAAATAACATTTCAGGGTTTGTCTTGGGGTCAGTACACAGTCAACCTAATAATCTACATACACATCTTGGTATAATGAGCATTGATTTTCAAAGTCATTTCAGTATGATCTCAACCTTCTGCAACATATTACATCTTCAAATAAAAATGCTTTTAATACAGATATACTGCAATTATTTTCTCACTGAGGCAGAAAAGTAAAGTAATATATTTAGGATGAGTGTTTCCATCTTAGATTTGGGTATGTATTTCTAGAATATTTACTGATGGGAAAACAACATTCCCCTTATGACTTTCTCTGCTTTGGTATTAACATTGCTAATAATCCTTGTGAATCAAATCTAGAGAACTTTCACTTAACCAGAAAATATAGTAATGGTAGCATTAAAAATATAGAATTAAGGTTTTTGTTATCTTTATTTATTTCTTCCAACAAACCAATTATAATACTAAAAGAGTGTTATTTTGAAAGCTTTTCTTGTTCGGAAACCTAGGCAAATTTCAGCAGGGCTGCCAGTTGTACACTCAGAAGGCCTGTAAAAAACCATATCACAGAGGGATTATATAGCCCAGAATCCATTTGGCAAAGAGAAGTTAGAAAAACATTGAGAGCATTCTTAGCTTCACTACTCTTGGTAATACTACGCCTTAAAATTTAGAAATATGGAACAACATTTTGGCTGAAATATAACTCTTGATGCTCTTAAATATTTATATTTATATAAATCACAGCCAATCACTGACTAATATTTGTCTAAGTGCTTCTTATGTGCCCCTGTTAATGATCCCACTGACTGCTTCTGAAAGCAGAGATGCTATATTCTTTATGAAAGATGGACTTTTAATAAATCAATCAAGTGTGAAATAAGATACCATGATTCTGCAGATCTTTGACTTGCATTTCATTGATAGTTTGTAGACTTTTCTGTTTTTTCATAACACAATTTTACAGAAGTTTAAATAAGCAAAAATGTTATTAGTATTGCATAAAATTACACTAATAAGTCTTTTAAAGCATCTATAGTGGAGCTGCTTCATATGTAGCTTAAACTTAATGTGAATTCAACAATACAGCTCAGCCAAGGGGATAAAAAGTTCAAGAAGTAGAAATAACAACGTGGGAGGCCAAAAGATGCTGTTTCTTTGGTTGACTTAAGTTCTTTAAATTGACAATGTTTTTAAAGTGTTGCTCCTCCAAAATGTGCTCCTTAGGTTGTGAAAAACATTGAGGTTCTTTTTTAACTTCCTTTCCCAATATCCTGTGTCTTTCAGCCTCTTCACCGGGGAGCCAAGGGATTTTCAAAGGATAATTTTGAGCATATGCAATCTTGTCTTTGCTTTAGTGGTTAATACCTGGATAACATGTGCATCCACTGTAAGTTGGACCATAAGAATAAAAAGAAATCATGTAAAATTCAAGATGTTCGATACTCCTTTAAAATTTCCTCACCAAATAACCATGTCTCTGAATCACAGGTATCAGAGCAAACTGTAATGAAAGATTTATACTCTGCAACCAAGCAAGCACTTTGCTAGGCAGATTAATTCCTCCCACCTGCAACTACTTTAAGCAGGTGATAGTTTTTGCTTTAATTACATAAACTGTATTACAGTTTTAATGTTCACCAAAATAGTGTTAGTTAACCAAAAGTTAAGACAGACAAATTGCAGAATATTTGCAGAATATATGCTTAAAATGTTAAGGTTCTCATTTTTTCTTTCTGATTGTTCTGAATATCCAAAAGTATTAGGTTTTTTGGGGAGATGATCAGTTAAAAATACATATAAAATATCTCATATGTACCAAGAACTCTGTATATGTGGTTCCACTACTTATCTGATTCAGATTCGACTTATCGAATATCTACTACGTGCCAACACAGGGCTAGCGCTTTTAGAACATTTAGAAAATACTGAGGAAATAAATGAAATGTATTGAGAATTTGTCAGTGTTTTTTCTTTCTGCTACTACTTTGGCAAAATTAGGTTTACAAAATTGTGAAGACTGAAGACCAGTGAGTGAGTGGGCGTTGGGCATCCTCTTCATCTTTGTCATTGCTGTACAAAATATCCCGTGAATATCTGTCAAGAGCTCTCCTTCCAGAGTATGTGGATTGATAGTGAGATCCACAAAGGGAAACGCCTGCTCTGGTCACCAAGATGAGTTGCTGGTCTGGGGATGGAGGTGGATGTGGCAGATGAGGAATAATGAAATTAGTGAAGAAACTTGGGGCTTTTAGAGGAATTAGGACCAGAAATTATGAGGAAGAGTTATATTAATTGTCTATGTAGAGACAGGAGAACAAAAGTAAGCCTTTATTCGACCTTTGTACTGCTATAAAAAAGGAAAGAGAACATCCAAGTCAGGAAAAGGAGCCCCCAATTTAGGGTGAAAGAAAGCTGTTTCAAATTGACTGGGGCCTGTGGTTAGAAGTATGCTTCACTAGCTCTGGTTATGGTTAAGAATGAACCAAGTGTTGCTAAAATTCTAAAGATCCTAATAGATAGGCAAAGAAACTAAATAGATAATCCACGTAAGAAGAAATACAAATAACGAACAACATATGAAAAAATGTTTTACTCTGGAGTAGCCATTAATGCTTTACATTAAAATTTTTATTTCTGCTTCCAGGTAGAAGGTAGGATTGCATGTTGAGCATGGACACGGAACTTTGTTTGGGCAGTGAAATGTGAGTGAAATGAAGTACATCACTTGCAGCAGAAAGTATTAACAGCTAATGCTGGTTAGCTGAACTCGATCTTTCTTTCCGCCATTGCTAATGGCAATATTCCAGAGATAGTAGTTTTTCCTTGAACCTGGGTCCCAAGTAAGAATGACAGAGTCCTCTGCCAACCCTATGCTGAGGATCTGGCATAAGCAAGAAATAAGCTTCTGTTGATTTAAGCCTCCCTAGCCTCTCCTGACTAATGCAAACTTCAGTAGTAATCAGAGACATACACATTCAAATAACAGAGAATTCCTTTTCATTGCTTCCAGAATTTTTGAGAGTAGCTTACTTATTATTATACTAATTGTAGCTAATTATAAATAAATTCAAGTGACATGTTAAAAAAATTAGGAAAAAATTAAAAGCCTTTAAAATCTTAACCTCAAGAGACAATTGCCAAGAGACCTCCTATCATCAGTAATCTCTGTAATTTATATAAGTTTTCTGTTTCAATAGTTCTACTTTTTCACTTCCAGAAATTCTCTCTGGTTCTTTTCAAACCTCGCTCATTCTTTTTCCTATTGTTCTCTTATTGATCTGTTTTTGTTTGTTTGTTTTAACTACCAGATAGTTGTTACTTCTAGGAAGGAGGGAGGATGAAGGAAAGGGAGCACTTGTCCATATTAACTTAATAGTTGTTCCTTTGCAAATAATCTGGTTCATTCTTTCTTATTGTTTTCCATATTTCTGTTAGTTGTTGATGTTGTGCATTTTTTCTTTCTTTCTTTTTTGGTATAAAGATGTGAATATGTTTTGTTTACAACTCATTGACTCTTATTTTTCATTAAATATGGAAAATGAGCAATTATCTCTTTTGAATTTCTCTTCTACTTCTTACTTTCACATTTCTGGAACTCTTAAATGGACATTTTTTGGGATTGTCTCATTCTGTCCTCCATGTTTCTTAACTTCTCTTTTATATCTCTTCATCTGTTCTGCTTTCCTAATTTCTTCCAGTTTTCTAATTATATCTCTCGCTGTGTCTAACAGCTAATTTACCTAGCCATTAAGTATTTAGCTTCCATGACTAAAGTTTTTATTTCTAAGACATGTGTTGCTTTTTAAATTTTTCTATTATTTTCATAGCAATTGTTTCTTGCCTTATGCTTTTAACTTTTTCTTTGATAGCTTTATTATTTTTAAGCTTAATTATTTTATAGACCACTTAAGATTAATTGATCTAGTAATATTATTGAAAATCTACTATGTGAAAGACACTGCTGTAGGCACTATACACAATGAACAAACTGGTAAAAGTCCTCTCACTCTGGGAACTTACGTTCCGGTGAGGGGAGATAGATAATTAACAAAAAACATACATGTTGTGTTGAATGTGATAATTGCTATGGAGAAAAATAAGGCAGGGAAGGGGATGTGTGACGGAATTTTAGAGTGTTAGGGAAGCCCTCACTGAGGTGATAATATTTGCTGAGATTTGAAGGAGGTGAGAATGTAAGGCGCGTGGGTATTTGGGAGAGGAACATTTCAGGTAGAGGGAACAGCAGAAGTGGAAAAACTCAATGTGGGAGGATGCCTGTGTGTTAGAGGAACAGTAAGAAGGTCACTGTGGCTGAGGCCAAGTGAGTCAGGGAAGAACAGTAGGAAATGAGGTCGGATAACATAGGACTACGGGCCATTGCAAGGCCTTTGCTTTTATTCCTCTGAAGGAAATGGCCTGACCTAACTCATCCTTAACAGCATCACTCTGTCTACTGTGTTGAGAAGAGATTATAAGGAGCAAGGAGAGAAGCAGAGGGGTCACTAGGGAGGCTACTTTGCTAATTCAGGTGAGAGAGGATGGTGGACTGGACCAATGGTGGACTGGATGGTGAGAAACGGCTGGACTAATTGCTGCTTGTGGACATACACTGCACTTAAATGTTAATGTTCAGGGACTTGGAGCCATCACTGGACATATTTCTTATTTTTACTGAACCCCTAAGTTCTGTACATTATGCAAGAAACCGGGAACACAGGAAATTATCACCTTGAGGGAAAAGCTGAGTAGATGTTCTTATGCATTTGATTTCTATTTCATGATGCCACATTTCAAAGTAATTATTTTTTTCAAATTAAATTCACTTCGTACTATGAATACAAAAAACACTGACTCATAAAAGAAAAATAAATTATAATATGAAATAAGAATTTAATCTTTGAGCAAGACATTAGGGTTTGAGTGACTTAGTGATTCTTTTGCTTTGGGTTTTTATTTGGTAAAGCTTCATGCCTAAAGGAAAGTAACAAAAAACCATTTTAAAGATAATAATTAAGATGGTCAGAAAAATAATATCAATATTATAGCTTAGTTCTGGTCTAAAATTTGAAATAAATGATCCTGAGCATAAAGAAATTAAAAAAATTGTCGTTTCATTACCACTCTGGATAAATATAAAGGTCCAATAATCTAGAGGGGAACTATTGATTCAGGCTCTAGTAGCTTTGTGAGTCAATATCTCTTTCTTCGTAAAATAAGAGTGTTGAATTAAATCTTTCTTCCAGCTTCAATTATAGTCCTAGAACTGGCAATATTTGTCCTTTCTTGCTTCAAAAAAGAGTATGTTAAAGAGAATATTCAAGTTGACATTCACCATTCTTGGATATTCATAAAATTCAGCAGAAGTACATAAGAACATTGGCCTTTCTGTCTCCTCTGGTGGATACATTTCTTCAAAACAGAAGTGTGTATTCTGTTGAAAGTATCTTTGGCTTCAAATGATCCTTTTTTTTTTTTAAATGTAGAAATTCCAATGACTGGTTTGTGATAGGCAGGATTTTTTGATTTATAAAATGTGATCTCTCTTTTTACCCTTCAAGTGGAGATTGCACAGACACGGACATTGAAAATAACTTGAGTGGGGTGTGGTCCTTAGCAGGAGCCAGTCTCAACCTGTTCCCCTGACCCTGGGCCCTAGTCTGAGAGTAGAGCTAACAAAATGACATGGCAGCCAAGGAGTCCCCAGCTTTCTCATGTGGCCACTACCACTTACAAGAAGACCTTATTGTTCCACCCCCTTCAGTCCTCCTTCTGATCCTGGGAGAACTGCTTGGTTCCTTGGATAACCTAAGGCTGCTGCAGGGCCAGCCTGATTCCAAACTTCACAGCTGGCCACCAACTCTCACACCTCCTCAAGCCTTTCCCAGTGCCCCCTGCTATACTCAGCCCTGACCTAAGTAAGGGCATGAATTGCTCTCCAATCCTGGTAGGGGGCCCAGGGTCAAGTTACTGTCAGCATAGACCCTCACTGAGAGAAGCCTCCATCATACTCCCTGTAGTCTCCCTGGAGAGGCTGCACAGGCTGGCTAGAATAGATAGATAGATGATAGATAGATAGATAGATAGATAGATAGATAGATAGATAGATAGATAGATAGACAGACAGGGAAGGTTACATGGAAGGATAGATAAGCAGACAGAAGGATAGTTGATAAAGAGATAGGCAGATAGGCTGTTAAGAGAGGAAAACTGCTGAGTGATGGCATTCTTGCCACAACAAGAGTAAGGTGAGCCAAGAGCCAGTGAGTGATAAACTGAGTAGCAGTAAGATTTGAGTAAAAGCCGTAATTGCACATGCACTACTCCGAGGGCCCACATCACGGGGTAATGGCATTATAATGAGAAAAACCACAGGCAAATGAAGTAAACAGTATCTCAAGACAGAAACACATAAAATCTTGCTAGCTCCATTTTGGCAAAGTCCAAGGAGGAGTTTATGATGCAATAAAGAGGTGGTATCAGACAGGATAGCCTAGATGGTACTGTGGTAATAATTCCCAAGTATCAATGGCCAAAAACAAAAATTTATTAATTGGTCATGTTCCATGTCCTTTCTGTGTATACAGGGAGTTCTATTCTTATTGGTTTCTTAGCCATTTTTGTGGAAATTTCTCCACCAGGCCAAGGTGGAGAAAGAAAGCTCTGGAGGATGTTGCAGCATCAGTTAAGAACTCTGGCCCAGAAATACCACACAGCATTTGTTCTTACCACTTATCTATCAGAATTCGTCATCTGGCCCTATCCAACCACAAGGGGGCCAGAGAATGCAAACCTACCTTGTGCCTAGATGGGGGAGAAATAGAACTATTCCATGAATATTACTGACTACCACCATCTGCCCTTTTGGGGATATTCCACTCACTTTTCATCCCCTACACACAATAGACTCACCCCTACCCCATGTGAAACAATCAAAAAGTTTGATCTGGTCATTGAGCTCAAAGTTTAGAAAGTTTAGAATCCACATGTGATCCGTACCTCAAAACCTTGGTGCCTGGCCCCAGCCTCACTGCTGCTGGCTCCCTTCTGACCCAGAAGAGAGAGGGTCCTGGGCATCCTCCTCCTCCAGAGAGCTTTTCAGACACTGTGGCTCCCAACCTGTCTGGGATCTGCTGCCTCGCCTTGCCTGGTCTTGCTGCTCTGTTGTAAAGGAGAGGTGGTTTAATAGATCTTGGGAAGGGAGCGTAGTTGGAATACATGTTTAAGCCGGCCTATTTCTGCAGGTATTTTTAAAAGACTAATACACAGTGGTTGTGAGGATTTGTTGAAACAGCTACCTTAACATTTTTTTGTGGGACACTACCAAGCAAAGCACATTAAAAATATTTAATAAGTGGTCTGTAGAAATGCTGTTTCTACCATTTTATAGGCATTTTAATCATTAGTTTGGAAAATAGGAGAATTTGATAATTGTGCAAGTTGTATAATATACTGTGATCCCTGTGTTCAATTGGTTAAATCTTGTTGATTATTATTGCCTCACAACCAGAATCTGCAATATACATTTTCGTTTCCATGGTTTTACAAAAATCATTATTGCTTTCTCATAGCTCTGTACGCTTTACATTTATCTTCAGTACTCTACACCCCACCGAGACTAAACATACTATAGATCCATTATTCAATGTCTCTGGAGGAAAAAGTTTTCTAGTATGTGAATTTTAAGTATATGAAGTATATACTTTTAAATAATGAACTTTCCTTTTTTTGGAAATTAAAAAATATTTAAATGTTCTGTTTCAGTTGTTCTGTATAACAATCTGCTTCTGAACTTAGAGGCTTAAAACAACAACCATTTAATTTATTTGTTCTCTGTTCTGTATTTGAGCAGCTTGGTAGGGATTTCTCATCTCTGCTCTACGTGGGTCAGCTGGGCTGGCCCACTCACAGGCTGGCATGCCGACCCCGGCGACCAGGTGAGAGGGCCTAGATGCTCTTCCTCATGGCCTCTCCACAGGGCTAGGTTGGGCTTCTCACAGCACGGCCACCTCGGGGTAGTCAGATTTCTCACAAACGTTACAAAATCAGAAGCTGCCAGGCTTTCTTCAGGCTTGGAGCTGGAATCCTCAGAGTGTTGTTTCTGCTGCATTTCATTGACTAAAGCAGGTCACAGGCTCATAATGGATTCAAGGGCAGGGAACTACACATGGGTGTGAATACTGGGAGGCCCTGCTCATGGAGGTCCACCAAAGAAACAGTCTAGCACAGGCTCATTTCATTTAACCCAATGATTCTATCAATGGGTCTCCATTCTAAGTGTATGGAGAATGCTTTGTCCACAGAGATATTCGTAACAGCTCGCAATAACAGTATTAGCAACAATGAAAAGGTCTTTTTTTTTTTTTAGAAACAAACATTATTTATTTAAAAAATTTTTAATTGAGATATAATCGACATATACCATTGTATTAGCTTTAGTGGAAATATCTCAAATGTCCACATACAATGACTAGAGCAAAGACTATGTAAGCCATAACACATTCATAGGATTATTTTGTGACCATTGAGAATGTTACACAGAAATTATAATGACATGAAACGTAATTATGGTAAATTATTAAATCTGAGAAAAAGTAGGATGCAAAATTGTATTTTAAACTTTTATAATAGAAATTATAGTATAAAACTCCTCATTCATAGGCTAAATCTGGAAGAAATACAATAAAATACTGACAATAAGCATGTTACCATGGCAGATCTATGAATGAATTTTTTTCTTATTCTTGGATTTTGATATTTTTCAATTTTTTCTCAACATGTGTTAATTTTATAGCAGACAAATAAAATGGAATGTGTTATTTTTAAAAAATAGATGCAGGGGCCGGCATGGTGGTGCAAGCAGTTAGGTGCGCGTGCTCTGCTGCAGCGGCCTGGGGTGAGCCGGTTCGGATCCCGGGCGCGCACCAACGCACCGCTTGTCAGGCCATGCTGTGGCGGCGTCCCATATAAAGTGGAGGAAGATGGGCATGGATGTTCGTCCAGGGCCAGTCTTCCTCAGCAAAAAGAGGAGGATTGGCAGATGTTAGCTCAAGGCCAATCTTCCTCACACACACACACACAAAAATAGATGCAACTGGGAAAGGAAGCTGAAGACCAGCTGCAAAACCAGACGTATATCTAAACTTCTTTTAACAACAGTGAATAATGACATGTAATATTTTATTGTAAATATTTTGTACTTGACGATCTCTAAAGCTATAAAAGTAATTTTTACGGTTGTAATTCTGAATCCTGAAGGTGCTCCACCATAGAGGTCATAGGTGGCTGAGTAGACCCTGGGAAGACTCTGATTCCAAAGCATTGGGTCCGAGGAGGAGGGATTCTGATCTGAGGGGTGCAGTTGTGTTTGTGTGCTTGGGAAGGGACCGAGAGGAGCGAGGGTGAGGAAAATTGATCAAGATGTGGTGGTATTACCCAGAAAGCAGGCTGTTGAGAGGGAGCACGGAGCTGCATTTCAACTGTACAGTGTTTTTAGCATTGTGCTAGATATTAGGGCTACAAAGGTGAAAAGAATAGTTTTTACATTTAGGGAGGTAACGGTCTTGGAAAGAGAGTAAGACAAGGGAACTAATACAGAGTAAGGTGAGTGCTAACAAAAAAGGAAAACCAATGTTTCATCAAATAATGCCCTGATCCTTGACTTTTAGACGTGTAGATTTTTCAGCAAAACATTTGTTGTTTTGATAGACCTAATTATTTTAACTATAGAGAAGGTTTTCTTTTCTTTTTTTAGCATCAACATCTTCTATAGTCTCTTATTTGACCTTCTACTTTATTTGCTATTAATCATATTTTTACTAGGAGATAAATATATCTATGCACTATAAAACAAAGTATAAAAAAAGAATGAAAGGTAGAAAAAGAAATGCTCATATCTCACATATCTGATTCATTGTCCTTTACCTAATTTCTCATTCATCTTGTTTAAAAGTCCTTCTTTTATAATTCAGCCATCTTCAATAACTACCTTTTGCTTCTTTTTTAAAAAAAGTAGAAGGAACCTAGAGTTGTATGAAATAGGTTCAAATCTACAAATAAATTTTCATAATAACCTATCTCTTGCACAAACACCATATAAAAGTTTTTTTCTGAATATAGAAGTGAACATGTTTTATTTTTTTGAACAATAAAGAAATCAAATAATATTCATCTGCACTCCTGCCACCTGGGCTATCCTTCAAGTTTCTTTTCCCATGAATGTACATAACATGACTGTTTATTTTAGAAAATTGAGATGATACCATATAGTTCTGTACCCTGTTTCTTCGTAAATTATGACCATTTCTATGTTATTAAAAGATTTCAAAGTCATATTTTTCAGTGGCTGCATAGCACTCTGTTATATGGATGCATTATGATTTATTTAACGACTCTACTATTGTGACTTTTTAGAGTATTTCCAAACATATTTTAAATAGACTTTATTTAACAAGAAATTTGCTTCTTTGCTGTTCCTTCAAAATAGTTTTTACAGCAGGTATAAAGAACATCTTGACTAAAAAAAATAAAGACAAAAGTATTTCTAAGGATTCAGAAAGACCTGAAAGGGCATATCAATAGTTCAGTGGGAACAAACTAATTACTGCCCTCTGGGGTTTCCAAGTTCCACTCATTCATCTTTGTAATTTATTGATGAAGATCACAGAGTTTTGAATTACTAGACTGAAATTCATACCTGCATTCTAATATTTACTACTGCTGGCCAATTACTCAGTCTCTCTATAGTGAAAGCATATTGAATTATTTGCCTAGCACCCTTCCACAGCGTTGTAATGGACGCCCCATACGCGTTTGATATGACCCAACTCCTTGACCATAGATCATTAGATCAATAGATGCTATCCTGTGCCCATGAGTTTGTTTTTCTTCTTTCAGACATTTGTAGTAGGTTCAGGCTTTCTCTAGATGGCTGGACCGTAACATGTCTGCTCAGGAGCTGTGAGCAGCCATGTTTTTCCCTGTATGGATGGAGACATAAAAGGTACACATTTGTTGTGAACTGGGTCCAGAGAAACAGAGATGATGGATACAGAGACCTGTTCCAGTTCATTCCCAATGCCCACCTACATTCCTGCCAAGAGATAAGTCTGGGTGGCTCTGGAGATGCATTTATTCCCTCCTTCTGGTAGCATAGCTTAAAGCTGGCTCAGCAGGTCTGAGTGAGCACAACAGAAGAGCATGCCCATACCTCCCACTGGGCTCTGAGTCTCTCCCTTTCTAACTAGGCCCTTTCTGTGCCTGAATCTTCCAGTGTTACCTAGTCACGTGGATGTTCCTTGACCACTGGCCCTGTAAGTATGTAGAGCATTATTCAGGCAGGCCTCCTCACTCCTGGAACTTCAGCCTTGGTGCATGCAGATCATCTATACCCTACTTAGCCTGCAGAATGCTGAGATTCAGTGTAATCTCTCCCTCTCTACTACTTCTCCACTTCTAAAGTTTTACTTGGTCATCCCTAATTTTTTTTTTTTTGGTTAAGGAAGATTCGCCCTGAGCTACCATCTGTTGACAATCTTCCTCTTTTTTTGCTTGAGGAAGATTAGCCCTGAGCTAACATCCACGCCAATCTTCCTCTATTTTGTACATGGGTCACCATCACAGCATGGCTGAGGAGTGTTGTAAGTCCATGCCCGGGATCTGAACCCAGGAACCTGGGCCACCAAAGTGGAGTGCACTGAATTTAACCACTATGCCACGGGGCCAGCCCCTTGGTTACCCCAATTTTGTAACTGCAACGTGTGGTGCTAGTGGTTTGTATTCAAAACTCCTCTGCATGACAATTTCTTACTTTGAGATAAGAGAATCTATATAAATAAATCCTTTTTTGTGCCCTTAAGTTGATTCAAGTTGGGTTTCTGTTATTGGGAAATTTAAGGGTCATAACTACATAACTATAGCCTCTCTAAGCCACAGTTATCCCTTTTAAAAAATGGGGGAAACAATACCGATTGAGACAATAAAAGTAAAACTATTGGTACACAAATATGTTCCGTGAATTTAAAGCTGAATACTTTTTGAGGGATCAATATTATAAAAATATGCAAATGACTGACGTATCTTGGAAATAACTTTACTATTAACTAAATAACTTTAACAAATTACTTTCTACTCCTGTGCAATTTTATTTAGCGACTGGCCAGTTTCAGTACTGTATAAAGCTTTGCAAAATTCATTTCACTCTTTTTTTTTGGTGAGGAAGCTTGGCCGTGGGCTAACATCTGTCTCCACCTTCCTCTACTTTATATATGTGGGACACCGCCACAGCATGGCTTGATAAGCGGTGCCTAGATACATGCCTGGGATCCAAACTTGCGCACCCTGGGCCACCGAAGCAGAGCGCACGAACTTAACCACTGCGCCACCACGCTGGCCCTCATTTCACTCTTTATCTTTAATTCTGTTATATTTGACCTTTTTCTCTCATTGTTTATCCCACTTTCTCAGTCTTACTTTTCTACTAGTTTTAATTACCAACTCATTCCTTATCATCTATTTATTACTGTATTTTTTTTTATATTTGTTCATTTTACTCATCCTCAAATCTCTTTATTTTTCTTCTAACCTTACAGGCTTTGTACAGTTAGGATGCCTTTGGCTACAAGTAACTACCCCTCCCCCATTGAACTTAGATTCAGTGGCTATAACAACACATAACTTTATCATATCACATAAGATGAAGTCTGTAGGTGTGACGAGTCTGTAGTTGGTTAAGTTAGAATCTAAACAAGATGCCTCTCTGCCCTCTTCAGCCCATTGGCTTTGTCCTGACGCTATCATCCCTTATGATCACAGATGGCGGCTACTGTTCCAGTTACCACATCACAAAGAAACATCCAGACAAAAAAGAGGCCTTCTCTTCATTTGTGTCTTTTTATAACCAACGAATCCTTCCCTAGAAGCCCCCAGAGACTTTTTCTCATGTCCCAGTAGCAAGCATTACACAACACAATAATTCATAAACCAACTGTTAGCCAGGGGAATTGGATTAATGTCACTGGCTTCAGAAGTAAAATGTATAATTTTACATTAATGAAAAGCAGCGTGTCCATTTCGGGACTCCTGTGGGAATGTCGAGGACAAGGCAGAAATAAAAGATGTACAGAACTTCAAATCCCTCAGATGCTATGATGCTGCCCCAAACAAAGCAATGCAATCTCACAGCCCTTCGTTTGGCCCCTCAATGTTCTTACATGATTGTGCCAGTCTTTTGGCTCAGGTTTAAATCCTGGCTCTGTTAATTACTGCTTTATGATATGGGCAATTAACTCAGTTTCCATATCTGGAAATAGGGATAATGATAGCACCATATTCATTATTTTGAATATTAAGTGAGTCAATATAAGGAAAGCATTTAGAATGGTGCCTGGCTGTAGGAAGCAATCAATACATTGTACACACATGGATGTGTGTGCATACACATATATTTATTTATCTATTTATTCATATTTATATAAATTGAACAGAATAGCAGAGCAATAAAGATGTTATCAAGGTATTGTTACAGTTGTGCTGAATCCTCATTCATACCTAGATCAAGTTCCCCGGAAACAGACTCTGCGATTTGCTCACGGGAGACTTGTTGAGAATTGCTCTCAGGAGCAACCCCTGTGGGGGGTAATGGAAGCAGGATTGGGCAGAGGGGGACATTGGGCTGTAATGAAGTTGCCTTAAAGGCCTCGTCTGATCCTGTGGGGAACTCTGGAGCTGGGATAGCTCTTCTGATTTGTCCCAGATTGAGGCAAGGGGGCCTGGCCTTTGTGTTGCTCATATCGCAGAATCATTCATTCAGACTGCAGAGAGGGGGTGTCATTTGGGGTGAGGCAGCTTCCTTAGGTGAGGGCGATTCCTGGAGAAGGATGCAGTTACGAGCCAACACTCCTAGCAGCTGGGGATTCAAAGAGTGCCTCAGTCCTGAGGGGCCAGGGTTCTGGGCAGCCCTCCACAGCATCAACTCTAGAAAATGATTGCTGTCACTCTGTGTGGATGGAACGGAAGACCACAATGTGAAGCTAATGGCATGGGATGAATTGCCTAAGCTTCTAACTCCAAGACTTTCAGCTACAGTGAAAAATCAGCCTCAAGTCGATGTGGTGTTCATGAGTGAGCCCAGTTTAGTTGAGCTGACACTGTGCTAGGGAAACCATGAGGTACCTCCTGCCTGTTACAGATGGCCTGGGACTGGAAACCTTGACAGAGTCATAATGCCTTGGTTTGGGGCAAAGAAAGCCTTAACATTCTTAGGAAGCTTTAAATCACCGTTAAGAGAGACTGTGAATGAAGAGATGTCAGAGCACAATAGACTTTATCTTCAAAAGTCAAACTTTAGATAATTATTGTGGTTAGTTATTGAGATTAAGTCTCTAATTTTACCTTGAATGCTAATGTCTGTTCCAGGTCTAGAATACACTTTTTAATTAAAATCCCGACTTCCTATCTGGCTTTCTCAGAACTTAGATCTTGTGAATGTTAAAGACGTTATGTGTGCAAGGATATATAGAAACCACAAGGGCATATTTTAAGTTGATAAATACATGCAATTTAGCACTTGTGCAACAGAAGTCCTCCATTAAGTGGGTAATAAATATCTGCAATACTAAAAGCGTGATGGAAAAGCCGCAACTTTCTGCTTCTGGAGTCACATAGCTGATTACTAAGTTAATTACTATAACGTAAAAACATGTGGAAGTCAGGGCTGATGGTGCGCTTGGAACTTCTGTTCATGTTTGCTGCCTTTATATATTTAAATTTTGAGAAATACTTGGTGGAATAGCCACAAGAAGGAGAAAGTGAAGAGAATTAACCTTGCTGAAATAAAATAAATGAGTTGAAGGGGTAAAAAATTGATTATCGGGGAGGTGGAGCAAAGAAGGGAAGGTGATAAATGCTCTGACTTTTCTTAGAATTCTTTCTCTGCAAACTTGGAGAAGCAGTATGGTGTGGGGGAAAGGCTTAGATATGTCAAGAAGACAGAAGGCTTGGATCCTGAACAAGTTCTTTCACTTGGTAACTGTGTGATCTTGGGTAAATAATGTCAATACTGGAAACCACAGATTCCTCAACTGACAAACTGATGTGACTAGTGTCAGGTAGGCTATATGGTCACTTAGATTCCATCCTATTTATATTAATATGTGCACAGTTTTACACTTACTTTCTAAAGAACTACTGAGAACATCCAATATGCCTCTCCTATTATGAATCAAATTTCAGAGAGCATATCCTTTTGGGTATGACTTCCTCATCTTGAATTAAAACTTTACTGCTTCTGATATATATGTCCTGGGTGGGGTGAGGCTCTGGCTGATTATTTAGATCATCTAGTAATTTCTTAATGGTAAATATACCTATAAATTGCTATGCTTTTTGGAGATCCTAGAGATATGAAAAGAGACTGAAATAACTAAAGTTTTAAAAATTGTTCTGTTGATTAAAAAAATGTTTCCAACAACCGTTAGAGACAGTTCTCATAATTTCATGGATGTTGTGCAGAGACATTTTATTTAAATTTAATAAAGGATTCCAATTTGATTTGAAGTCGAATCAATTAATGGAATGTAAACATGTTTGGGCCTTCCTCAGGACTGGTAGTGTGGGTTTTCTAGGAAAATTGTTCTGCGTGAGGGGTGCAAGTGCTTCTTGGGATGGGTCTGAACTTTAGGGAAAGAGACTCAGTCATAGTAAGCTTGGTCCAATAACTGAAAAGTTAGGATGAGGAAATTCTGAATAGAGAACCTGAAATTTAGATTTATCACTGGACCACGTCTGAGTCCTAGAGAATGAGAGAGAGGCTACAGGTTAAAATTAACAAAATCCAAACATCTTAAATTGGGGGGCAGCAGGCAACAGGCTTTAGCATACATGGGGTCATGGGAAAAAAAGCCCTGGGCACTCCCAGTGGGTGAGGTACCCTTGAGGTTGTGTTGGGAGCCTTGAAAGCGCATTGAAGGAATCTGGATCAAGGAAGTGGTAGCTCAAAGGACACATCCCCAAGGAAAGGCAAGACGTGTTTTGGGAGCTCCCAGAAATAAATGGGTAAGACTGTGAGTGAAGGCTCACAGCAGCAAATAGGGATGAGAGAGGGAGAAAACCCAGTTTGCTACAGGTAAAGTCACTCCATTTTAATCCCTCATGGTGGCAGATATATCTTTTTCCAAACTGGTTTCCTGATTTTTTATTTTTTTGAGACACAGCCGACAACATTTTCCAGTCTCCGTTGCATTGGTGTGGCCACAGGACTGAGTTCTGGCCAATGGAATATGGACGGAAGTGATGTGCACCCCTTCTCTATGTGGCCCATATAAACCTCCCTTCACGATCAGTCCCCCTTCTCTTTCTGGCTGGTTGAATGGAGACAACCTCTCCGTCCCTCTCCCCAGAGCATCCTAGGAACCACATGTTGAGGACAGCAGACCCAAAAGATGGACGAAGTCTTCTGGAGAGCACCTCTGTCTCCCCACAAGCTCTACCCCCGCCACCCTCTGCCGTCCCCCTCCACACAGAACACCAGAGTGAGCTGTCAGGTGAGCAATAGAAAATTGTGTTGTTTTTAATTTATGTCATTTCATTGTGTTGTCAATGAGATTTCAAGCCTTATCTGATATGGCAACTAGCAAGCATCTCATTCATAAATATGCCCGTTTTTTGGGGTTTGGGGAAACAGGTGACATACGTAACTGTAATACCAATTGTTTGTGGGTATTTTTTTCTTTTCTTCTTTTATCTATCTTTTGTATGCATATATATTTTTTTATTTTTAGGGAGTCCCAAAGAATGAAACTCTTAAGGTTACAAACTAGAGACTGATGGGCTGGATCAGGGCACAGACATTTCTTTGTTTGGTCTCTGCAGTAATTAAATACAACCATCTACCACATAAGACGTTTCAGTCAACAACAGACCACCAACGATGGTGGTCCCATAAGATTAGTAGCACATAGCCTAGGTGTGTGTAGGCTATACCATCTAGGTTTGTGTAAGTAGACTCTATGATGTTTGCACAATGACAAAATTGCCTAGTGATGCATTTCTCAGAAAGTATCCTCTCCATTAAACAACACATGACTCTATTGTCTAGATTCATTGTCCACACACAGACACATTCATGCATACACATATACATACTATATCTAGCTTCTCTGAAAAAAGCAAAATGTTCCGTATCACTATGGATGGCAACTATTGGCTGGGCTGAGTGGAGGCCACCACTGTCAACGAGTATGAGTACTCCATTTGCCACCATCCCCACCCCTCCCAATCGTGTAATGGCCACTCACTTCCTCCATTTGTTTTCTGCCAGGTCTCTGGAGCGTTAGGACTTAGTAGCCCTTTTCTTTGGAAAAGTACTTATGCTTTCTGAGAGGTGTTCTTTGGTTAGTTTGTTTCTCTGTTTTATCCTAACAACACCTCAAATGGCATTCCAAGCTCCACAGACCAGGAGAGGGTTCTCTTCCTCCTTCTGTTCATCTGCAGCATCTCTAGTACTAATGGGCACAGAATCAGCACTTAGCCTGGAACCTTAAACTCATCAAGACTCTCACCTGACCTTCTGCTTGGGTGGCTATTTTTGGCTTTCCAAAATGACAAGCAGAGCTTGCCTGCTGTGTTTCTTTCTAATCCATTTGAAACTCTTTTTCAGATACAAGGTGTGCAAGACAATGGGCGTCAAGATGATGGAGCCACCAAGAATCTGACCCTTCCTCTTGCCCAGAGACATGGAATTATCAGTAATTGATAGTGCCCCAGTACACCAACACTGCAAACAACATAATGAAGCCCTATGGAGAAACCAAGAGAAAGAACATACCCTTTCCTTTAAGGGTACCTGGAGTGGTGAAGAGTATTTCTTTAAAAGTTTTCTAATAGCCAAGAAATGGAAACAACCTAAGTGTGCATTGATAGATGAATACGTAAAGAAGATGCAGTATATATATATATACACACAATGGAGTATTAGCCGTAAAAAAGAATGAAATCTTGCTGTTTATGGCAACATGGAGGGACCTAGAGGGTATTATCCTAAGTGAAATAAGTCAGACAGAGAAAGACAAATACCGTATTATCTCATTTATATGTAGAATCTAAAAAACAAAACAAACAAGCAAACATAAAACAGAAACAGACTCATAGATACAGGAAACAAACTGGTGGTTACCAGAGTGGGGAGGGGGCTGAGGGAGTGGGTGAAATAGGTGAAGGGGATTAAGAGGTACAGACTTCCAGTTATAAAATAAATAAGTCTTGGGAGTGTAATGTACAGCATAGAAAATATAGTTAATATTGTAATAACTTTGGTGACAGATGATAACTGGACATAGGGTGGTGATCATTTCATAACATATATAAATATTGAATCATTATACACCTAAAACTAATAGGATATTGTATGTCAATTATACTTCAATAAAAAAAGGTTTGCTGGGGAAAAAGTAAGACTTGAGAAGCACTAGAAATGATTAAATTTGGTATTACAGAAGTAATATGCTTTACAGCAACAGCTCATGGGAACAGCATGATATCCTTTATGGCCCAAGAAATCTGAGGAAATGGTTTAAATTCTTCAATTATTATCATTTTTTGTTTAATTTTTAGAGAATTACAATAGGACAGTCCCTTTTCCTCATAGCTTTCTCTTGGTGATCTTACTCAAATCTAAGTTTCTTTCCCTTGAGTCTAAACGAATGGCTGAGATTTGTATTAAGTCAGGGTCAGTGAGAGAATTGGGCACTATTTAATGGAAATAATTTCAAATTCTGGCCAAGTTCTGCTTTAACTTTTCCCTTTTCCATCTAGCGTGCTAATCCCCATCTGGCTTCAGTGGCAACATCTACCCTTAAGACGACCCTTTTCCCCTCTCAAGCCAGGGTTCTGCTCTCAATGACTTTTCGGGATCAAATCTCCCTTGTGGCACCCTCCTGGCTGATGTGATTTTCTATGAGTAATATTAAAATTCACAAGCTTTTTTTTTTCCTTTTTCTTTTGACTAGCTGAATAATTCAAGTTTTATTTTCCCTTTCTGGATATTTAAAGGACAGCCTTCAGAGCAATTTCAGCCATTCAATCACTGGTGAGGCCAATTTCTTGAGAGGGCTATTTGCAGGTCTGGTTCTTTGAGCTCAGCCTGCTCCACCAGCCAGGCCCCTGCATTGCAGGTGGGATTTGTCCAGGCAAGGTCATTCTTAGAGCACGTAATGAATATCATGGGGTCAGTCTCACTGACTTACGAGACTATTTCCAGGACCAATCAGGCGCTGACTGGGGCTTTTACTGAGTTGCTAATATTACCCATTTGGTAAATCTCAAGTACTAACCAAACTACATTCCAACCTATGACTTTCTTCTTTTTTAATTGTGTGCAGAAATAGAATGAACGCTTATTTCACAAGCACTATAATATGGGTTTGTGGGCAACGGGAACAGGTTAGATGATTCTCTGACAGCTCAGGAGTTAGATGATACTTTTACTACTGCTAGATGAGACAGGTGACAGGTTAGGGAGAGGAAAACAACTCTGACTACATTTCTCATGCCATTTTTGGAAATAAGCAAATGTGGAATTTGGATACAAGCTAATTTATATGTATTTATACGGGTGTACATATGTTCCTATTTTGTGCATATTTTACGGAATCTGTCTTATTATTTTGTAATCACAGCTCACATGCACAACCACAACATGAAACCTTCTACAATTGATTAAAAACAAGTGAAATCCTATATATGGCAAATGAATCTGATATTCCATCCACTGTTTAGTGTACAGTCACCTATAGAATAATATATGCCTGTGAAATGTGAAATTTGGATTTGTATATACTTTGTTCTAGGTCTGAAAAAAAATGGTATTTCCTCACCTTAAGTATATTTCTCAGAGTTTGTCTTCCCTGATCAGGAGCCCTGATTATTAGTAAAATTGAGGAGTTTGAAAATGATTGCTGGAATGTTTACAATTCTTAAAAGGAAGGATAGAAAGTGTCTAGGAAGCAAAGAGGCTTCTGAGTAATATGATAATCAAAGAGAATAAAACTTACCATTTTCTGGCTTCTGTAAACAATATGAACATCGGTGGGCATGGAGGCAGCCATAGAGTTGAAACAGGAGTTGCAAAGAGATTTTTCTCCTCTCCCTTGGAACCCATACATATTCAGTAAATATATTTTTTAAAGCAATAAAGCAATATGATGATTTGAATGTTCCTTGAGGATCTGTCTTTGGTAGAAAAATTTTATGTGTAACGGTACAGAAACTTAAATTCGGGTCTCAGAAAAGCTACAGTATATTCTTGTTCTGAATTTCACTCAATTTATACTCTATGAGAGAATTAATGAGAGCCACGCAAGTACAATCTCATTGATTAATTAATATTAGCTAATGAGAGAGCTCTGATGGGTACCTCTACGTGCATTTTTTTTTTTTTTTGATATTAGTCTTCTAGACTCAATCACTTTATTTTCATTGTTTTCCCCAGAGAAAGTATAATGGTAAGAATTTCAAGGCTGGAGGAAAGGAGGCTTATGCTAGGGATAAAATAGAAAACCAAATTAGAGAAAGGAGTTTCCAAGAAGTCATAAACGTGCTTCTTGTTTAGCCTGGTAAGAGATGAAATCAGTCATTGGGTGACATTTTTCAGCTACTAATTCTGAGTTCAGCAATACATGGTATTGATGGAAAATCATCTTTCAGCCAAGGTTAACTAATAATCATAACAACGGTAATAGTAAATATCACTTATTAAATGCTCACTATGTGCCAGACATTGCTAATCAATTACTCCCTCTGAACTATCTTATGTAGCCCTTACAACATCCATATGAGGCAGGAAGCATTATCCTGTTGTATAAGAAATCAGTTTTAGAGAGATTGTTCCATTTCGTTGATTCTGAGGCAAATTTTTTTTTTTACGTTTTATTTTCTCAGATATCACACCACATCTCAAAATTGACGGGGTCTTACTACTGCTCCAGCCAGCTAGCAGTCATGACAGTCGTCATTGTCTGTTTGGTCATAAACATCAACAGTGCCAGGGTGAATACTTGCAGAATGTGTGCCAAGTATTTGGAAGAAAATCCCAGGGGCAGCAGTGAGATTTGAACCTCCACAAACTGAATGGTTGTGGGGACGGTGAGAGGGGAGGTACATCAGACTAGTTTAGCATCATTCCGAAGTTGGAGTTAAAAGTAGGCTAGACTTGGGCCTGCCCGGTGGCTTAGCAGTTGGGTGCTCGCGCTCTGCTGCTGGCGGCCCGGGTTCGGATCCTGGGCGCGCACCGACGCGCCGCTTCTCCGGCCATGCTGAGGCCGCGTCCCACATACAGCAACTAGAAGGATGTGCAGCTGTGACACACAACTATCTACCGGGGCTTTGGGGAAAAAAAAAGGAGGAGGATTGGCAATAGATGTTAGCTCAGAGCTGGGCTTCCTCAGCAAAAAGAGGAGGATTAGCATGGATGTTAGCTCAGCACTGATCTCCCTCACACACACACACACACACACACACACCCAAAGTAGGCTAGCCTTGCAGAACTGAAAAGCCAGCAACTGTGTCTTTACTTCTCTGTGGATTTCCTTACAAAATGCTGCCCTGTCTGTGCTCTTGATGGACACTGGACCATACGGTGTGGACAAACATGGACATCCATGACTCTGAGTCTGACATGATCTAGAAGAGTCAGATTCTACAAATGAACACGTTTTAGAAATCTATTTCTTTCACACATATTTTCCTTTTAACATCTACACAGCAGGGATCTATGATAAAAATCTATGTCTAATTAAATTTAGTAGGCTCTTTCATTAACTCTAAGATAAAATGTTTAACAGATAAAATGCATTATGTTATAGTCTCCAATCACTAGTGTCTTCAATTCAATAAAATGTAGTAAAAGGTAGAGATACAGATTTGTCTGGCTCCAGAGACCAAGTTCAGAACATCAGGCTATAATGTGTTCACTAATATTATTTTTAAAGTTCCTTTGTTGCAGACAAGCATGGCAAGATCACTAACCTCTCTTTGGTAAATACATTCTGAGACAGAAAAGTAATAACGATACTAATTATTATTATAAGGCCATATTAAATTTATGTTGCACCTTACAGTTTGCATAGCTCACTAATTTAGCTTGTCGACCCCTTACGACAATGCTATGAGGTAGGAATTGTTATTGTCCCCTCATTTCATGTAAAAACAGAGTGCCAGGTGAATCTCACATATACTGGCTGACTTATGGTGGATTCTCTGGGAAAAGGACTCTGAGTGGAAATGTTTGCACAAGAAGTTTATCGGTGAATACTCCGAGGAACAACATCCACTGAGGATGGGCGGGAGCAGGATTGGGCAGAGGGACAAGCTGAGCAGCGATGCAGCTGTAATAAAGGCCTCAGGTGACCCCAGGGAGAGCACTGGAGTTGGGATGGCCCTTCAGAGTTGTCCTCAATTGAGGCAAAGGGACAGGCCTTTGTACCCCTGCATCAAGCAGCCACTGGATATGGACTGCTCCCAGCGAGGGGATGAAATCTTGGGTAAAGCCACTACCTTGAATTGATAGCAATTTCTGAGGAGGGTCTCAACTATGAGCCATCAGCTGTCAGCACTTCTGGTAGCTGATAACATGGGCATTGGTTCTGAAGGGGAGATCTGGGTGGCACAACACAGCATCCACCAAAGCCTGCTTCTTGTGTTGCTCATATCCACTTGCCTAATACAATAAGGTCACCCCACCTGAGAACAGCTCCTCTGTCATTCTGATAGGTCTCTTTTCCTGGGGAAACTTAGAAGGGGGAGGATAGTCACAAGAACCTCTCCTTCTGCAGGTAGTTTTGGGCTACACTGATACTCTCCATCTCCACCTCTCCTACCCATTCCCCTCACCCTTGGCTAGGACCTCTTCTGGTCTAGGTGGCTTACTTGGCGAGGTGACACAGGTTTTTATCCCTGAGGGGCCTGAGCCCCTGGCCACCATGCCTGCCTCATTACTTGTCTATATACTATCAACACTGGGCAAGGTAGCACTAGGACACACTCCAGTGGATCACATAGGTGTTAAACATCTACTTCTGTTGTGTAGTTCTATCTCCTCTTGATGATCACAGACTGTCACCTATGCCAGGATGGTGACTCGTTTCCTTCCATGCTGGCCTCTTGGCTTGAGGACCGCAAAATGATGGGGTGGCAGATATAGCTGAGAGTTTAATGGGTCCCCCGGTAGAAGCATTCATCTTAGAGCAACCAGCACTTAAATTCACAGAGCCTGGAGTTTTGGGAATGGGAAACAAAAATTATCTGAGTGAGATAACTGAAGTGATGGAAAGCAAAGACACTCCTGATTCTATCTTTTGTTTCTGTAACACAATCTCCTCCCACCCATCCTAGCATATAGAGGACAGCCATCACTTAGCTTCTCAATCATAATGCTGCACCTCTCACCAAGATTTCATATCGCTTGGAAAATGGAACTCAAAGAAAATGGCCACTGTGGACCCGAAAAAAGAGATTTAAAATCTCTACAAGCTTGGTAGGTATGAAAAGCTTCCTTTTTAAAAAAGGGGTGAGGATATTTTGACAGATCTGAATATTGGGAAAATTTAAATATATAAAGGACATTTTGGTGTTACTGTTATAGGTCTGAATGATTTTGTCTAACTCAGGGGTCCACAAACAACGGTCCATGGGCCAAATTTAGTCTGTTATCTGTTTTTGTAAATAAAGCTTTATTGGAATACAGCCATATGTCTACAGCTGCTTCTGCACTATAACAGTAGAGTTGAGCAGTTGAAACAGAGACAGGACTGCCCACAAAGACTACAACAGTTACTATCTAGCACTTTTCAGGAGGAGTTTGCAAGTCCCTGGTCTAACTAGCTGAATTGAGATTAACAATTTATTTGGTCGTAAAAGTAACAAGTTCGGAATATTTAGAAAGTAAGTTGTAAATAAGAGCTTTTATCTGAGGCTAACATACAAAAGATTTTCAGGAAAAAAATATACTCTTTCTTCTAAATATTTTGTGACACATCTCTAGTCCTAGCTTTCTTTTGAATTTCTGGGATTTTCTTCCCTTTCTAATTTCCATCCAATGGCCTGTTTGGTTTGGGTGTTTATTCTGTGGCTTAAGCTCCTGTCACACTTTCCTACGTAAAGCTTACTAAACTTTGAATCTTCTGAGTTCTTGTAGTTTTTAAAGTTTTTCTGCTTTGCTATCTTTTTCCTTTTAAACACAGTCAAGAGCTTATCTCCACATTCTGTGCCTACAGCACTCAAGCTGCAGGGTCCTGGTGGGATGCGTTTCTCTCACTTGCTAGGAACACTCAGCAACAACAGTAGGGATATAGGAATTGCGTCTGGCTTCACTCCAGGATCCTTTTTCTCCTGTGGGTGCCAGTGAGGTCGTCGGGGCATGTCTGGTACTTTCTGCAGTTGCTTGGCGAGGGGCTTCCAGAAACAGATTCTGTGGCTGGAGCCACAGCTCTTAGCTCTGTCTGCAGCTCTAAGTCAAGCAAAGATGCAATAGTCTAAATAGCACTTGAGAGCTTTGCTATATTTTTCAGAAGTTCCTACTGAGCAGATGAACATCAGAAAAGTGTTATTTTTCAAGTGAGAATTGAACATAACAATCACTCTCACATCATTCCTCATAATGAATCCGCTGTGGCTGGTTCTCCTATGAGGGATGAATGTGGATCCTTTTTCTGACTCTAAGGGAGGATGAGACAGGGCGTGGGGAGGGGCTACTGTGTGTTTTTGTATTATGTGAGGGTCTGTTTGAAGAAGAGATTTCTTGCCCTCATTCTGAACTGATTCATTTATAAATGTGTGTGGGGTCCTTCTGCATGGCTGTTCATCAATGCCATTTGGGTTAGAGAGATTGTACTTTGAGATGGGGGAAGCAGGGTTGGATGGTGAAATTAGAACAAGGAGTGAGGAAAGGAAGTGCTTTGTAGGTCTTGCTTTGGTTTGGCACCCCCAGCTCCTCTGTGCTATCCATATTCCACATTTCTCTGTACCAAGAAACTCTTGGTGCTTTGCAGCGACTATATAGCTCCAGGGCCCCTGTAGCCTGGAGAAACTGCAACAGCATCAGCACAGTGTATCTGAGGTTGGGCTGGAGCTGAGCAGTGCCCCCTCTGTTGCCAGTGAATGAAACTACTCTAGAAAACAAGGCTTGCTTTAGGGTAACTTGTCACCAATAGCAATTCAATTTTGCCTCAAATGCTTGACAGCCGGAAATCTTAAAGAATTAGGTTTTTTTTTTTTTTTTTTAATCCTACCCAGGACAAGAAATTCTAACATCCCGGCACATAGCTGGCACTTGATAAGGCACTTCTTGTGCTGAGGCTTCCTCCTCATATCTGGAGGAATTTGTAGATTATGCCATTATTTTCCCTTTACACTACGCTGAGGTTGGCCAATGTCCGGAGTGTCAAGAAGATTCTGGAAGCTGGAAGCAGAAGAGTACAGAACGTTTTTGCAGAGATGGGAGCGTGCTCAGGGATTGCTAAATCTCTTTCTTGGCCTGACTTGTAGGGAACATGTCCAGAGGACAGAAGATAGATGAAGTCCTCTATCTTCGTCTTTTACCAGAAAGTTGAAAGTCCCAAATCAATTCAGCGGCTTGGATGAGAGAGGAAGGAGATAATCCACAATAAAGGAAATCTTTGCAGACACCTAAGCAGGTGAGGAAAAGAGCCAAGAGGCTCTGGCCTGTCTGGAGAAGCAGGGACAGTTCTCTGAGAAGGGGTGGAGTACATTAGTGAGGTGGTGAGTCTCCCAGGACCCACACCACGTAGCCAGCTTGTTGGAGAGAACAAAGATTTTCTGAACTCCTACTCTCTGTGTCCTGGTTTGTGGGGAGACAATGTGAAAGAGACAACATCCTTGGAGACTCTAGGATTTTATCATCTAGAGAAGAGAATAACCTGTCAAACAGAATCATATATATTATGGCTCTTTGTTGGATTAAATGAGTGAAAATTGGTCTTGTATTATTTTGGATTTAGGTGCTGAATTATACATACAGTTTTTTGGGCATTTGTCCTAGGTCAGATCTACTGGTAGCCATTCTGCAATACTGGGGCAGAGGATAGCAGAAGAGTTGAGAGACATGGCCATGCTCCCTTCTCTCTGGAGATCTGGCTCCAGGGCTGGTGAGCAGGTGTGCGCACATGGTTCAGCCACAGACTGCATGGTGTTAATCCCCAGGGTCTGCCAGTCCCCTTCGAGGTCGCTCTGCTTCTCTGTAAGTGTGAACGTGTCTTTGGGATTCTGATCATGAATTTAGAACACCTCTCTTGGGAGGGAAATTCTGAATTACAGATGAGAGAAGGATCACATATTCAGGAAATGTTCCAATTCCAAAACTAAACACTAAGAGCTGTCTAGATGTAAAGCACTGATGAATCTTCACTTGAGCACATCTATTTGCTAGAACATTAAAAATATCAACACATTAAAATTAGCCCTCATAAAATCCAGGCAAAATGCTTCTTGATGTCATATATTAACTGAAATCTGACATCTGATACCATGAGAACTGACATTTGATCCCATTATTATCAAAATAAAAGTCTATTTTTCTTCCAAAAGGAAGGGTGACATAAATAATATTTGCAATTGATATCTGTTCTTGTCAGGATTAAGGGCAAATTTTATGTTATGTTTGCTGGACAAACTGAGAAAGGATAGTAAAATTTGCATGAATTTATTGCATGGTTTATGAAAAATATAATAGTCCCTGAAAGCTTAGCAATTGTAAAACGCATTTTCCTTTAATTCAAGGTAATGACTTAAAGCACGAGTTAAAAATCCTTGAAGATCAATCAAGAGGGACACATATAGTTTGGCACAGTGTATGATGGCAGAGGGTTCCAGTAGTTCAGGGTAGTTCGCTCTGTAACACCCAGGCTAACGTCACTGCCGAAGAGACAAGGGAAATCAATTCTATAGGAGCCTAGAAACAAAGGGGCAAGTAATGTTCCGTGGCAAGTTTTAGGGAGCATTGCTCAAGTGGCCTCATTTTGCTTTCCAGGAAATTTGGCCACCAGGGTAATTATTCTAATGTATGGTATTTGTCTCCCTACCTGAAATACTCACCAATTATATGGGCTATAAATGCACCCCGTTTTTTCTACTTAAGAAGACAAAAGGCCTTGAGGGATTAAAAACATTCCTAGAAAGGATTTAAAATGTTACCAAGAAGGGAACCAAAAAGAGACAAAAGGAGAATCAGGACTGTGATGGAAAGAGAAAGAATATTCTATTTATACAGGGAGAGAATATCACAAAGGCAAGAATATTGTCCAGAAGAGAAAGAAAGAAGAAATTGTGGTAGCACGCATAGACAGTATATTACGCCAATTTAAACAATAAGAGGAAGCCATAGGCTCTCCTTGTTTGAAAATTCTTGTTTCTGGCCCCAGAAAAAGAGTTGCTGCTGTGTGTGGCTCTGACACAGTGACCCATGAGGTTGGCTCTTCTGGGCTGAGCATCTGAGATGTGATTAGTATTTTTGGACTCATCATGCTGCTGTAACTGCTGCCCACTTCTAATTCATGAGTGAATAAATGATGTCAACAGAAGAACTCTGGAATGAAGCTTTGTATTATGGGTGTGATAATTGATGGATTTGAGGACATTGCTAGTATTTTCAGCTCTTCTTTTAGTTAAAAGTTGGGCCTTTGGAAAATGAAGGGTGGCTTCATAAATGGTAAGGACAGTGGCTTGCTTTTATATAGACACATATGTATATCTTGATAGGTAGTTTATTTATCAAGATTTATGGAGTATCTACCTTATGCTAGGTGTGAAAAATACAAAAATAATTAAATAAGGTATACTTTTTTTTTAAATGAATTTTAGCCTACTGGGTAAAGGAGAAGTACATCTAATAATACACAGAGTGATAAAGGATACAATATTTCTATGCCCACATCACTATGGGGACATAAAGAAAGAGTCATTAACTCAAACTACCGGCTCATGGAAAGTTTTCCAGAGAAGATGTGTCTTGAGCTGAGTTAGCTAGATATGAAGAGCGGAAGGACATTCCAGATTGAGAGCACATGTTTAAAACACAAAATTTCTGTGTTCCTGGAACTTCAAGTATTTTGCCATGGCTGGAGTCATGAGAGTGTTTGGGGCCTGGAAAGGAAGGAGGTGAGAGACGAGGTGGGCAGATCTCAGAGAGTCTTGTGGGCTAAGCTATGGATTTGAACTTCAGCCTGTAACCTATGGAGAGTCATTAAACAGTTTTAAGCAGGGGAATAATATAGTCATGTTTGCATCTTAGAAAGGTCACACTGGGCTGTGTAAAGAATGGTTTGAGCTTGGTCCCATCAGAGCCCAGAGGATGTGAACGCCAGATTCAAAGAAAGGAAGGGGGTTCTTCTAATGAGACTGAGAATAAGTAATAGGTTTGGCCAGAGGCTTTCTGATCAGGAATGCCATAAAATAAAATTTGAGCGAGAGAAATAAAAACACACTGGTAGAACTACAAAACTGAATATAATGGAGTACAACCAATGTGTCATGGGAAGAAGAAAAATTGCGGGGGAGATCCAGATAAAAAGTAAGAGTAAAGATCCACCCATTTTTTTCAGTCAACGAAGCTGTGCATTATTTTCTGTTTTTCTTTCCCTCAGTCCTTACATATATACATTAGCAAGTCCTATCAGCTACTCTGCCAAAATATGTCCAGAATCTGTCAGTTTCTACCTATTTTCGCTGTTTTTGCCTGAGTCCAAAACACCATCAATTCTCATTGGGACTATAGAAGAGCTTCCAGTCTTTTCCACTGTGATGGACTGAATCGTGTCCCTCTTAAAATTCCTAAAATGAAGCCCTAACCCCAATGTGACTGTATTTGGAGAGAGGGCAGTTAGGGAGGGAATTAAGGTTAAATGAGATCATAAGGGTGGGACCCTAATCCAATAGCACTGGTGTCCTTATAAGAAGAGGAAGAGACATAGAGGAAAGGCCATGTGAGGACACAACAAGGAGGCAGCCAACTGCAAGTCAGGAAGAGAGTTGCCACCAGAATCCAACCCTGCTGGCATCTTGAACTTGGACTTCCAGGATCCAGACCTGCAAGAAAATGAATTTCTGTTGTTGAAGCCACCCAGTCCGTCGTATTTTGTTATGGTGGCCCTAGCCAACTGATACACCCACTACAATTCATTCTCCACATGGGGATCTTTTTTAAATGGAAATCAGATTCTATCACTCTGCTACTTAATATCCTCCTTGCCTTCCTATCCTACTTAAATACAATCCCAAACTTCTTACATAGCTGATGAGGCCCTACAAGATCCATTTCCCACCTCGGCCTCTAGCCTCCTAGTCAGCCAAACTGATTTTTCCCTCTATTTTTCAAACAGGCCAAATTCTTTCTTGACTGAAGCCTTTTGACTTGCTGTTCTCTGTGTCTGGAAGGCTCTTCCCATAGCCTTCCAGGCTGTTGGGCTCTTCCATAGCGTTCCAGGCTGTTGGGCTGCCTCTTTTTTGTTATTCAGAACTCAACTCAACTGTTTTCCCTTGGAGAGCCCTTCTGAGCATCCAATATGATCCCTCCGCCCTCCCTGCCATTCTCTGGTTCATAATCTTGTGTACTTTCTTCAAAGCAGTTGTCATGATCTGAAATTTTCTTATCTGTTTCTTTGTTTATCATCTTCTCCGCTAGACAGCTAGACATAATGTTCCACGAGGGCGGGGACCCTTCTTGACTATTTGCTTCTCTAAAGACTCAGCATCTAGAATAGTGACTGATCCATAGCAGGTAAGAATGAATGAATGAATGAAAAAATGAATGAATGAATGAGTGAGTGAAGAGTTACAGGGTCTGGATCTATCACCTTCCTATGTCTGGGGCTCCTTCACCTCCTCCTACAGACACAGTCCTGCCTCAGTCTCTAGAACCCATTCTGACCAGGGGCAGGAGGGCTTAGTGGTCATTAGGTAGGATTCACCTTTGCTTCTCACCCGACTCTGACCTTAAACTCCAGTTCTGACAATGATACCTTTGCCTCATTTGAGATCTCGTTCCTTTTTGTTCTGCTGTTCTGGTACTGGCTCTTTTCCTTTCCTGGGGCTTCCTCAAATGTTAGGTGAATCTTTCTGGGGACTAAGGTACTGTGTTAGCAAACAAGAGTTATAAGTCACTGAAACTTGAGTTATTTTTAAATATATGGTCTCATTTGTTTCACAGATTGGTGAGTCCTGGGAAAATTTGGTTTGTGGTTAGAAATAAAGCCAGAATATTTAAATTACATGAAACTCTAATGTTTTTTTATTAGTGCATATTAATAAAGAATGCGCAAAATGTCTTTGAATTGTATCAAACAGCCAGAGGAATAAAAAAAAATAACTTATATCCTGCCCAACTCTCAAAAGGATGGAACTCCCCTGCCCCCCACACCCTCCTGCCAAAAGAAGCACTGTCACACAGGTTTTATTTTCGCAGTATTTCTCAGTTTTGTGTGGCCAATAGGAGAGAATGTCTCAAAGTTAACAAGAAGCCAGAACTATAGGAAAATTTTAAAAGAAATGTATTTTTTCCTGAGATTTTAGTTTATATTTCAGGCTTCCAAGTCTGGTAGGTTTGGATTAGGATTTGAGGATAAAAGGCTTAATGTTGGGGAAAAATAATTGAAAACAAAAATCTCCCAACCCAGAAAACCTCTCCACAAAGGCAGTAGAAACAGAAAACAGTTTTTTTATTGAATAAGTATTAAGCCAGAGTGTGATGCATATCACAGGCAATCACTAAGAAGTTACAAAGACAGAAAGAAGTCTTGTCCCTTTATATAGTGAAACATTATATAGCAAAGAACATTCCCCACATATTCTCAAAATGAATGATAACTAGTCCTCAAGTCAGAGGACTTGACAGCACATTTGTCACACATAGTTCATCCTAAATTTACCTGTAATTGGGGTGACCACCTGTGTTAGCTGATTGGCTGTATACAAAGGAGAAACAACTTTCTCATGTCTTTATGACAGGAGGTAGTTTTGCAACTTGGAGGGAGGCACAAAGTTAGGCTCCTACCTTCCCACAGAACCTGAGAGATTCAAAGGGATGGCTCCCAGGTCCTAGAGAAAGACATTCTTGGGTTGTAAACTGGCAAGATACTTAAAAAAAAATTACATACATCTAAAAGGGGCAGAGAGAATTTACAATATCAAGTTTATTAAAAAAAAAATGCTCTAACAAAAGGGAGAGAGAATGTCTCTACCCTTATTTTTAACAGGCAGGCTTTATGAAGCCTTTTATTTTTAATTTTTCTTTGTCCTAACAAGTTGAACATCTCAGATTTTTATGTCTTGCAACACACGGAAATAAGAGAAGCACAGGAATTCCTTGAACACCAACTTCCGCAATTAAACCAGAAAATACACTTTTTTTCTTTCCCCTCATACTCTATTTAGGGATTAGACCATTTTTCATTTACCACTGAGAGTTTCTATTATGTTACCAATTAATTGTTCTAGTTAAGAGAGAGAAAAAAAATAAATCTCCTCATTTTAAAGACACATAGATCCCCTGCAACAATTTGTCACTGTTTCCTAAAAGATACAGTCTTGTTAGTTGGTACTTGTGTAAGAGATAGAAAATGCCTACTCTGGAAATCAGAAAGGTTCTTGTCACACTATCCTGGTCTCTAGAGTAGGGTGGGAGGTGAACTGGGCGACCTGAGATTTGACCTTTTCCAGAATGGATGTCCCATACCACTGAAGTACACTAAATGGTTTCCACTAAATGTGGATAAAAACATCCTTTGCCTGGTTTGTCTTCACTGAGAATTTAGACTTGAAAATTCTTCACAAAGTCGCTACTTATGCCTTGACTGATCAATCTAGCTCTGACCTAAGATAACTTTCTCTATTTCTTAGTGAACCTGTTTGGGGCTGAGTCAGTCTCCAAAGATTCTGGGTGATTAGAGAGAATGAAAGGATTCTGGGGAAAAGAGGTTAGGTTTAGAGTCAAATATTCATTCAAATATTCCCATAGAGAAGCTCAGACTTAAACCCTTTTCATTTGATTCGGGGACTGAGCTCATGTCAGGACCTCCAGATAAGTGATGGAGTAAAACTGAACACTTAGAACTCATCCTGTTAAGGCATATTTCTGTGGGGTTGACCCATTTATAAAGCAGGCTTCTTATGGTGTATTTGATCCTTTTACTATTTCTTAGGCTTGCAGATCAGGCTGCTCAACTTGA
Organism: Ceratotherium simum simum; assembly: GCF_057802395.1. Lineage (NCBI taxonomy): Eukaryota > Metazoa > Chordata > Mammalia > Perissodactyla > Rhinocerotidae > Ceratotherium > Ceratotherium simum. The sequence continues at coordinate 59,067,719 of NC_141909.1, read as the reverse complement.
GTGAGATAAATGTTCTAGAAGTGAAAGCACCTGGAATTGATACACTCTTTCTAGCTTGCATTGCCCTCCCCCCACAAAAAGTAAAATCATCTTATAACTTTGGAGGCAGCTTTATTTAGCCCAATGGAGTTTAAAGCCCTTTTCTTCCCAAAGCCCAAGGATACCTTTTAAAATAATGTTTCTAGCTTTCCACTCTGAGCCCTTCACTATAAATGTCACCTCAATAAAGGTTAAATAGCAGTTTATATTTTAGGCACAGGCTAAGTGCTAACCTTAAAATTCTGCCTAGATTGGAAATAACAGGGAACCAAAAATATTTATGGTTATTTGACTTTACCTTGGTATAATTTATAGGAGTTTAACATAACAAATGTATTTAATCATGTGATGGAAGCACACGATTAGTAGATAAATGAGCTAATTTTATTATCTAGATTTTAATAAAGCACTTGCTACTTTGTCTCATGAAGCCAACTTGGAAAATTAAGTCACGTTAGCTCAGATGTGAATATTGTCACGAGGGCTCAATTTTGGCTGAAATCCCATAAAGAAAGAATAATGATGGTCATCAATGCATTAAAACTGCAGGAAGTTGCCCAGAGCAGTGCCTCGGGAAATGGGCAGGAGACTGGTTTAAGATAATGTTTCCATTAATGACACAAAAGTTACAGTGGAGGTGGGGTAGGGAGACAGTCTCTTAATGGGTTTGATAAAATGTAAATCCCCATAAATGAAATCTTTTTCATTTTTATTTTAGCCATACTCTGACATCTTGAAATAAGGCATAATTAGAAGTGGTCCAGAAAAGTCTTGGTCATTTTAAGTACCCTTAAGTCCTTATGGAAGTAATTTCATATATAAGTTAAAAATAAGTTGCATTAACTTTCGAAGTTTGCTCCCTCCAGAGTGTGGAAACCAGTTTCTGTTAACTATTTTGCACCACCTTGTGTTAAACTGCACAACAGGATGAAAATAGCTCCTCCAAGATGTGAGAGGGAGCTGTTGCATTGCATTTTGAAGCATTGGCAAAGCACCTAAATTTATGTTTAGAAGCTCTTTCCTGAGAAGATTGTTAAGGACTGGAATCAGCTACTTTTCATATCTGGAAAGTTTTTTTAAAAAAGGTTTGTGTTGGTGTTGGCATGGATAATCCTAGGGGAGAGAATGAATTAGATGGCTTTTAAGGATTATAAATAGACAAGGAAGTATCTTCGTGTCACTGAAATGACCTAGAGAATGTTCTAAATTCATCGTCTTGTTTTTCTCATCAGCCATTTGGGCCTTTTAAAAAAATTATTCACTGGAAGATAGCAGCTTACGAGCTCAGTTTTTTCCTCTTTTCTATTCAGTTAAAGCAGAGCCCAAACAATATGGTTTATTATTACCTAATGGTTGCCCTATGTGAACTCATGGCTATTTATATTCTGAGATTTTTTGTTCCTGTCATTTAAAAAGTGTTTGATTTTTAAATCCAGGAGCTCTCATTCAGCATAATGTGGGGTTTGGGGCACAGGTGAGGGCTGCACCTATGTGTGGTGGGATGAGATGCTGGGGAGGGTAAGTCCACTGGCTTGTATTAGAAGAACTTGCACTTTGAGCCTAGGATGGGAACATTTACCACTAAGGAACTGATAAAATGCTAAGTGAACCTGGTTGGGTGTCGGACCCTGACTATGTTGCTAGTTGTATGTGAATCGACCAAAGGGAAATATTGAAGATATCAGGATTATGGGTATCATGGTAGGCTGAATAATAGCCCCTCAAGGTGTCTGTGTCCTAATCCCTAGAACCTGTGAATATGTTACCTTATAAGGCAAAAGAGACTGCGGATGTGATTAAGTTAAGAATCTTGAGATGGAGGGATTATTCTGGATACTCAGGTGGATCCTAAATATAATTACACATATCCTTATATGAGAAAGGCAGAGGTAGATTTGACTAGCAGCAGAGGGGAAGGTGATGTGGTGATGTGAGTAGAGATTGGAATGTTTCACTTTGAAGAGAGGAAGGGGCCATAAGCTAAGATTGAGGAGTGGCCACTAGCAGCTGAAAAAGGCAAGTAAACAGATCATGCCCTAAAACCTCCAGAAGAAACCAGCCCTGCCGACACCTTGATTTAAGCCCAGTGAGACACATTTCAGACTTCTGACCTCCAGAACTGTAAGAGAATGAACGTGTGTGGTTTTTTTTTTTTTTTTTTAATTTTTTTTTTAATTTTTTGTTTATTGCAGTAACATTGGTTTATAACATTGTAAAAATTTCAGGTGTACATCATTGTACTTCTATTTCTGCATGGACTACATCATGTTCACCAGCTATTCCACTGCTGGGTATTTATCCAAAGAACTTGAAAACACCAATTTGCAAAGGTACATGCACCCCTGTGTTCATTGCAGCGTTATTCACAAGAACATGTGTGGTTTTAAGGAAGTAAATTTACGGCAATTTGTTACAGCACCAACAGGACACAAATGCAAGTGTAATTAACAAGAAATGTTCCACTAGTGTTCCCAAGACACAAATGTGAGGATCAATATTGTTGCCTGGAATGCTATGGACATAGGTGGAAACAAACAGGTTGGAGGGCAAGATTCTGCTCAAGAGAATAATGTGCACATGAACAAAATTAAAGCTTCTAAGATCCAACATCAAAACTCAAAATGCATGAAGGAAAATGATCAGAATAAAAAGGACTTCATAGAGAAAGTAACCTTGAGTTTGACTCAAGACTTTTCCACGCAGACAAATGCCATATTGGAAATAATGGCAAAGAACTTGGGGTACTGGATCAAAACCCCTAAAAATTCAGGATATAAAAGATTTACAAAAAGACTTTTAACCAGATACTACTATCTACTCTACTATCCAGTAGCCTGACCTCCAGTTATCTTTCCTGGAACAGACAATCATTGCATGAAACCTACTATAGAACTGCCTTTCTTAGATCCCAGTTAAGCTTAGTTTCATAAAAGGTGATGTGTCCTTGGGGCTGAAAGCAGGATTTCACTTTTTGCTTTGCTTTCCTAGCAGAGTTCACATGATCAGTATTAAAGAGGAGAACAGAGGAAGAGAAGAGGTGAGGCTCCCAGCCTCTACTGGGCTCAGGACAACTTTCTGTCACATGATGCTGAAATTGAAAACGGATAGATTGTTTTCCTGCTGACAGTAGGCTGAAGTATGTCAGCCCTTGAAACTGCCTGCTTTTATAGAACAGGAAGTCACACAGGCATAAGAGGATCTGTAAATAAAGGGCTGGCAATAGAATTTCTCCTGGTGAAACAGGCACATTGAATTGCTCAAGAAATTATTTCAATTCCTAGAGTACACTACGTTCAGCTTCTTGATTATCGTACCCTTCGCCTCAGGGATTTTTCACTCTCTTCGGAGTAAAGTGTTTGCTTTCTGGAGAAAACAACAAACCATTAATTAGAACTGTTTCAGAGCAATGAAATAATAGACCAAAGCAACTGGTATCAAGTACCTAGTTTCTGCTGATTACAGTCATTTTTAAATGGATGCCTCTTGGGAAAAGGTTATATTTTTGCTAAGGACCCCAACCAGAGAAAGAATAAAATACAGAAAGCAATAGTTTCTAACTTTAGCATAGAAAATAAATAAATTCCTCCAAATTTTAACTTTAATATAATGATGACTCTCTCTGGAGGGGATTCAGAGTTGAAATCTTATCTCCACTAGCCAAAAGCAAGCCTGCTCTCTTCCCTGGCTGATAGGTTTCTCTGTTCTGGGCTCTGAATGAAACATTCCCTTCTTTGTTTTAGAGTTTAAAATTTGTGAAAGGAGAATGCCATGCAATCAAGTAGGGCACACTCAAAGCTTTATTGAAGAGTAACAATGAGATTGGAACTGAAATTTGTTCCAAGGAGCGCCTTCATTGGCACACCAACGAGTCAGGAGTCACAAAGCTAGAAATTCTAGTCTTTTTTCAAAGATGGTTATTTTAGAAAATAACTTGCCGACAGTTATTCATGGGCCTTTCTGTATTTGCTAACTTAGAAGATCATGGTGTGTGCACATAGATCTAATCTGAGATATCCTGATTTGCATTCATTCAGCACACATTCATGGAACACCTACGGTGTGCCAGACCTTGTGCTGGGCCAAAGCAGACCCAGGCTTTGCCTTTATGGAACTCACATTCTGTTGGGGAAAACTCATTAATCAAATGTCATTGATGACAAGGGTATAAATGAGAGGCATGTGGTGCCATTGGGAATATTATAGGAGACATACTTGGGGAGAGGATCAGGGAAGACTTCTCTGAGGAAGTGATGATTGACCTGAGAGCTGGAGGGTTAGCAGGACTCAACCAGGCAAAGAGGCAAGCGTGGGGCCGGGGGTGGGCATCCTGGGCAAAGGGAATAGAATGTGCAAAGACTCTTGGTGAGAAGGAGCATAGTACGTTCAAATAACTGACAGATATCTGGTGCCATGTGGAGAATGGATTAGAGAGAGGCAAGGGTAGGTGTGAGAAGCCAGTTAGGAGAATGCTGCAGTAGCATGAGGGTAGATCTCATGCTAAGTGTTCTTACCACAATAAACACAACAAAACAAAAAGACATTGTGACAGCTGATTCTCAAAGACACAATGTTGTTTGAGTAAAATCCAGTTGGGCAAATACCAGACTAACAGCTCAATCCATCATTGATGATATTTCCTCAATGCCTACCTGTTCTTGCAGCAACTGTGAAAAATGAATTAAACTGAAAAAATCCCTTTAGAGCTACATTGGCCAATACAGCAGACACTGGTCGTATGTGGCTTATTGGGCAGTTAGAAGGTGGCTCGTCTGAATTGAGATGTGCTGTGAGTCTAAAATACACACTGGATTTTGAAGACAGTATGAAAAAAAGGTAAAATAATTCATTAATGTTTTAATATTGATTATTGTTCTAATGATATTTTAGATATATTTGATTAAATAAAACATATTTATAAAATTAATTTTACCCATTTCTTTTTATGTTTTTTAGTAGAGCCACTAGAAAATTTAAAATAACGCTGCGTAGGGGCCGGCCTGGTGGCACAAGCAGTTAAGTGCGAGTGCTCAGCTGCGGCGGCCCGGGGTTCACCGGTACGGATCCCGGGCACGCACTGACACACCACTTGTCAGGCCACCCTGTGACAGTGTCCCATATACAGTGGAGGATGGTGGGCACGGATGTTAGCCCAGGGCCAGTCTTCCTCAGCAAAAAAAAGAGGAGGATTGGCAGATGTTAGCTCAGGGCTGATCTTCCTCACAAAATAAAATAAAATAAAATAACGCTGTGGCTTGCATTATATTTCTTTGGGCATTGAGTGCTGCCTTTGAGTGTGAATTAGGTTTGCTTTATATAGTATGAAAGAAGATAATTTTATAAAACTAAATAAACTCTGAACAAGGATGTCAGTTAAGTATGAGAAACACATTTGATCACTCCAGGCTGAACTATAGTGCATGCCTCATTGTATATATCAAGTGATTCATGGTGAATGTCTTACTCCAATGTAGAACAACTATAATAACATCCTATGTCTGAGAGCAGGACTAGAATAGAATTCTACTGTAAGCAAATAGCAGAGAAAGGGTGTGTACACTGAAGCTTGCTGAATTAGCTTAAACAGGCCTAAAGGGTAACCGGGCGTTGGATCTGTGGCCTATGGAATAACTTGTGTGTTTTTTTCTTTTGTAGGAATCTGCAATAATGAGCTTCCTGGGGAAAGTCTGGAAATGTTGAGATTTGCCATGCATGATATGTTGTCTCATGCTGGCGTCTGTTAGCTGGGTGAGATTAGGCCGGTTGCTTAGTATCACTGCACCTCACCTCACTTTCTCATCTGTAAGTAAAATCAAGCTCATAGCAATGTTGCCATGAGGTTAGAAATAAACATTTCTAGCTCCGTGCTGCACATACGGCAAATACTCATCAGATGGTATATTAGCGGGAGTAGCATGTGTTTACGGTGTCAGAGGAGTACAGAAGGGGAGGACACAAAATCCATATTAGATTTAGAGCGCCAGCCTCTCTGCCTCCTATGTGAATTTTGACAGCTCACCAATGCTCTCTAATCCTAGATGTCCAAATGCATAGAACGAGGCTGGTGACACCGTTATAGGAAGAGGTCAGTCACCCAAAACATTCTAAGTAGCCTATGGTGACACCAGGTATCATTTAATATTGTGGGAACATAAACATCAAACTGTCAGAAATTTAACATTCTAATCCTGTGATGTTGTCACAACCCTTCAATTTTGTGAGATTCTCTTTCCTGTTACTAAAGTTGCGGCGATTTTACATTTTCCCCCAGAGTGTGAGCCAATTTACTTAAGGTTTCATACTGAAGAGGTAAAAAGAAATCTGACCTGGGCACAGAATTGGTCATTATAAATCCATTTAATAAAAAGCTGAATTTAAACTACTCTATAGCATACTATGTGTGCCAACTGATAAAGAGAATTTATCAGGGGCACTCAGTCGAAGTGTTGACTCTGAGCCTTTGACTTGGTCCAAGAGGGGCCAAGGTGTACATCAGAACCTTTCTAGAATATGGGTCCTGAGGTGCTCTCGGCCAGGTGGGAAGGAGCCAGCCCACCTACCTGTGAGGGGCAGGTATCTTTGCAGAGTCAGAAAAACATTTTTCCTTTCTCTCTCTCTTTTTTTTTGGTAATTATTTCCTTTATTGTTCCTTTTTATTGAGTCAATTTCTCTTTGAAAATGCCACTCCATCTTCTTTAAACTAAGGTAACCCAAGGAAAAGTTTCCTCCCCCTTGTTTAGATTGAAATATAAAGAAAATTGAAATTTGTTATTTAAAAAAAAAGTAACTAATATATGCTCATTGCAGAAAATTGGAAAACACAGAAAGGAATGAATAAGAAAATTTAAATAAATGAACATGCCATCATTCAGATGCAACTGTTGTTAATATTTTGTTGTGTTTTTCTCCGTATAAATATTTTTATGGCTATGGATATATAGATATATAAATTTTACAAAGTTAGAATTCTTCTGATGTATGGATTCTTTCTATATGTAGAACAAACTACACAGTGATTATACCACAGGACAGTACCTCAGATAAACTAGGTATTTAATAAATATTTTTCAAATGAATATACTATTTATATCTATTTTTACTTTATATTTTAATACATATTTTCTTATATTATTAAATTTCCCTTGAAAAATCTGATTTTAAAATGACTGCTAAATATAATTTTTTAAGTATATAATCATAATTTATTTAATCAACTCCTTACTATTAGTCACATTGTTTTATGTTTTTCATTTCTAGATTGCTGAAATGGAGACCCTTGTACATCATAAATCATGTACATCATAAATCATTATGCATAGCTCTAATTTTCTTAGCTCTAAAAATTCCTAAAGCGAAATTTTTGGATCAATGAATATGAACAGGTTGCCAAATTGTCTTTCAGAAACTTTCACGTTAATTTGCAGTGTGTGGAAATTATTGCACCAAGAACAAGTGGGAATTGTAATCTAATTTAATGAAGGAAATATTGTAATCTAATTTAACAGGGGAAATATTGTCTCATTATCTTAATTTTGACTTCTATGATTACTAGCATTTTGAACAAATTTTCTTTTTTTTTTTTACCATCATACTTATTTTTGGTAAATTTCCTATCCTCTTTCTACTTTTTCTATTGGTTTTCTCATATATTTCTTTCAATCAGTAAGACAAATTTTTTTGCAATACATATGTTTTTAATTTTTATATAGTCAAATCTATCAACCTTTTTCTTTATGGTTTTAACCTTTTTCTTTTATGCTTTAGAATAGCTTTCTGTATCATGAGATCAATTTACTGTTCACCTATTTTTTTTTTCATTCTAGCTCTTGAATGATTTTTTTAAACGTGAAACTCCAATCTATTTTAATCTCATTTTGGCATGAGACAGGAAGTTAACTTCCCCCCCTCTAGTAATTAACCATTTATCTCAGTGTGACTCATTGAATAATTCATCCTTTCTTTAACAGGTTAAATGTCATCAATATCACAATACAAATTTGTAAGAAGGAATTGATTCTATTCCTGGTCTTTCTGTTTAGTTCTGCTAATCTGCCTCTTCATTTTTGGGCTAGTACAACACTATTTAAATGTTTATTGCAAATCATTTCTCTTTCTTTTTAAAAAAATATTTTTGCCAAGAAACCTTGGCTTTATTTCTCTCCTCCCTCTTCCTCACAGCTTACATCCCCATTAATCACCAAGTCCCGACAAGTCTACCTTTGAAACGCCTTTTGAGTCCATCTGCCTCTTTCTACTCCCACTGCTACTACTCGCTCAGGCCACCGCCGCCTCTCTACTGCAGTAATTGGTCCTCTGGTTCCAGGTTTGTTCCCATCTTAGTCGTTCTCCTCCCTACAGCCAGAGTAATCTTTCTAAAATGCAATCTGACCATATGATTTCTTTTCTCAAAATTCTTTAATGAATCCTCATTGCCTTTATGCTGAAGTTGAAACTTTAACTGTGGTCCAATCAACGAATGTTCTACTGGCAAAAGTCTGTTTCCTGCTCCGCACCTAATGATAGCCATGCCTTTTCTGACCTAACAGAATAAGGATGAGCTTAGGCAGGTGAATATTGCTAGCTTCTATCTGTCTTGGTGTTATCAGGATGGTTCCACGCTGCAGAATGTGCTGGCTGAAGCATGGAACTGGGGGCATGGCCCCATTCTACGGTTCTCTGCTATAGTGCGTCTCAAACTTGACTCTGTGCGTGCATCTCCTGGGGGTTCGTGTTAAAATGCAGGTTCTGACTCAGTATATCTGGAGCGTGCCCTGAGATTCTGCATGTCCAACAAGCTCTCAGGTGTCATTAATGGTGCTGGCCAAGGATCGCACTTTACTACTGAGTCATACAGCAGGCGCCTGGTAAGTGCTATTTCTTTGCCTCCTTCCCTCAGTAGATTCTGGAAAGTACAATAACACACAACATTTTAAAATATGTTAGTCTTTTTAGCAAATCCAATTTAGAGATTGTATATTTTGAGTAAGCTGTACGGAAATTTTCGCTGCCGTAATTAATAATGTGAATGTGAGCCTTTGGCTTATCTCTTAAGGACGCTTAGAAGGGGAAATTTCATGTAAATAAACAAATGAGAACCCAATATACTACACTGTTAAGCGTTTGTATAGCTGTAAATTAATAGAGATATGAAATTGTGACTCTTGTACTTGATAAGACAACTTTGCTCTGGACTTTCCATTTTGACAATGTATAAAGAATCTTATTGCCAAAAGAAATGAAAATATTTTAAAGAGAAGGAAGGAAATAATGAAGGGAGAGAGATATAGGAATATGTTTTGGTTACTTCTAAATTTACAGTTTATGTTTGAGAAGAAGTATAAGTAATGGTTAAAAGAGAAAATCTTCTAAGTTAGAGCTACAGCACTGCCGCTTACTAGCTGTGACCGTAGGCTTAGTGTATCACTTCTTTCTTCCTTAGTTTTATTGTCTGTAAAATGGGAACAATGATAAAACCTTTCTCATAGGGTTGTTGTGAGGATTAAATGAGATACTATTTGTAAAGTGCTGAAAATAGGCCTAACACCCAGTTAGTTCTGACAGATGCTAATTATTATTGTTAAAAATGAATACAATTATTAGAATGACCAACATCTGGAACACTGACACCTCCAGGTGCTGGTGAGGATATGGAGCAAGAAGAACTCTCATTCATTGCTGTTGGGGATGCAAAATGGTACAGCCACTTTGGAAGATAGTTTGGCAATTTCTTACAAAACAAAGCATACTCTTATCATATGATCCAGCAATCCTGCTCCTTGGTATTTACCCAAAGCAGTTGAAAACTTATATTCACACAAAAATCTGCAGACTGATGTTTATAGCAGCTTTATTCATAATTGTCAAAATGTGGAGGCAACCAAGATGTCCTTCAGTAGGTGAATGGATAAATTATGGTATGTCCAGACAGTAGAATATTATTCAATGCTAAAAAGAAATGAGCTATCAAGCCATGAAAAGACACAGAGGAAACTTAAATGCATATTACTAAAGACAGAAGGCAATCTGAAACAGATATACACTGTATAATTCCACTGTATCACTTGATGTTCTTGAAAAGGCAAAATTATGAAGACTGTAAAAAGATCAGTGGTTGCCAGGGGTTGGGGGGAGGGAGTGATGAATAGGCAGAGCACAGAGGATTTTTAGGGCAGTGAAACTATTCTGTACGACACTATAATGGTGAAAATATGTCATTATATATTTGCCAAAACCCATAGAATGTACAACACCAAGTGTGAACCCTAATGTAAACTATGGACTTTGGTGACAATGACGTGTCAATGCAGGTTCATCCATTGTAACAAATGTTCCACTCTGGTGGGGGATGTTGTATTGGCACTGATCTCATTAAAAGTGTATGAATAAAAGTATGTATGAACAACACTGTAAAAATTAGTAATTGAATAATTCTACTTTTAAGATACGTAAGGAAGAAATTTGCATGTATGTTAATGTTTCATTTATTGCAGCAGAAGTCAAAAAAAGAAGAGTATGTTGAAGCTTTTTGTATTTGCTGTATGAGCATCTTGTAAAACATTGAAAATGGTTTGAGATACTAGTTCCTGAGAGCATTTCTTATGACATTCTATATTATTTGTTTTCCTCATTCTAAACAGTTGAATAAAACCTGTTTGATTCAGTTCTACATAAAAAAAGGCTGTGGGTGTGGGGGAGCAGGGTTCATATGGGAACTCTCCGTATTTTCCACTCACTTTTGCTGTGAATCTCAAACTGTTTTTTTTAAAAAAACTACATTTATATGTATATTGTATATGTGTATATATGCATAAATACATATATTTATATGTGTGTGTACATATATATAAATAAAAAATAAACTCACCCCTTTTACCGTGGTTTAAATAACTTGTGATTGGATGGACTTAGTAATACCTACACATACACACATGCATATCCCAATTTGAGAATTGCTGATGTTAATTTGACAAATAAGAGATTTTCTAAAGAGTTCTGATTCATTTTCTACTATTTGCTACTCCAAAAGATTCAGTCCTCCAGACTCTTCCAGAAATTACAAAATATACACTTTCCATGACATGCTTCTCATCCAGCATTCAGTTGCGTCGACAAGCACCGCCGTCCTTCATCCCTGGCCCTGTGCAGGCACAGTTGTCTGCATATACCCCGCCTCTGTCCCTCTCCTGATTAGGAAGATGAGGTATGTAAACACTTTTCAGGAATTCAGCAGGCATCTGATGAATGATGAGAATTTTTTCAGTGAATTTATGTGTTTCTGGTAACTAATGCAAATAAAGAAAAGCACTGAACAAACTGTGCTTTTTATCGTGAACAAAAATTATAGTAAATGAAGCCAAAATTTGTGGCCTGAGTATAGCTATTTAGAAAAATCCCTCAGTCATATATCAAACAGATCAAGGTCCAAGTTGAAAATTTACATGCGCTTTATAAAACCCACCAGCTCCGCGGAAAGAACCTGAATTTCCCACATGTATACTGCATAAATCTCACAAGCCTAAGCAATCCATTTGTCTTCGTTTAGCCTTCAACCACTTCATTCCCAAGGAATTACTTGGCCATTTAAATACAACTTACTTTTGGGGTGATACAGTTTCTCAGCACAGTTTTTAACTTCCCAGAAGCCTGAGACTTGAAAGGAAAATGTGGACAGTCCTGGAAGATAATGGATAAACTGCAGTGAGACATGCAATTTTCACAAAATGCCCTGGGGATATGTATAACCCTGCCTAGAGGCGATATCAGTGCGGGAAGGGGCATGTCTCTTAAGCCCAGTCTCCTGCCTCCAAGTGGGGCTGCACCATCCACTGGCCTGAGTCACATGGGGTCGAATACAGGCAGGCTTTGAAGTGGGACACTAAGGGAGAAGTTTGACTGTTTGCAGGCAGGGTGCTGTCAGGATATGGAAACCACCTAGTTCTTTTAACAGAGAGAATTTAACATAGACAGTTGTCTACCAAGGTTTAAAGAACTTCAAAGACAAAAGGGAGACACTGAGGTCTCTCAGAGGAAGTAAACAGGGGAAACAGCTACGATTCCTGGGTCTGGAGAACAAGGGAAGAGATTGGGATTACTAGAACTCAAAAGCTTGGAGGAGGAGTCCTGTGGAACCGGGACCCAGGCCTGGGAGGAGGCGCTGGAGCTGGCTTCTCAGACGGGTGTGATCAGGCTGCTTCTGAGAGTGTGGATGAAACTACCAACTGAAGAAACTGCTGGTACTGAAACCGATTGCCGTGTCCAGAGTGAAGAACCAGCTCTGGGGTGATGTTGACAGCAAGAGGAAGCAAAGCAGGAAGGAGTCAATTCCTTCTCTGTTCTTCCTTTCAGTCTCCTCTAAAGAAGAACCACATAGGGAGCCACAGGGCAAAAATGAAGTGTGATTTACAATGTAAATTTACAAGAACAAAATTTATAATTTTTATTAAAAACCAAGTGTGGGTCCCAGCTCCAATGTCCCAAAGAAGAGAAAGGAAGGTGGGTTTGTGCTGTGAGCCAAAGTCCAATAACCAACATAACACCCAAAGTAAAAGTTGGTGAAGCTTTACTGCTGGGTATACGTTCAAATAACTCTGCAAATAGAGAGACTGTCTGAGTACAAGACAGCAGGACCGAAACCAGGAAGTTAGTTAAGAGTCCAAGTGTCAAGGTGGATTAGGGTGGGTGACGATGGACAAATAGACAACTGAGAGCATTCTGTCACCATATAAACATCACTGGAAGGCTCATCTGTAAGATTCTTTTGTGAAAACTTTTAGTACCATGAAAGGGGAGATAACCATAGCAAAGTAAATGAGCTTGTCTCTCTGTTCCTTCTTCCAAAGGTATCAGCACCTTAAGCCAAAAAAAAAAAAGGTACAGCTTTGTCTCCTATTAACACAAAGACCCTGCTAACACTTTGAAATGACTGCTTCAGAATCTGCTGCAGTTCTTAGATGACGGCATCCTTTCTCCTGTCTCAGAGACACAGCAATGATTTCATTCCTCCGGTTATATGTGGAAGACCACTTTGACGACATTGTGAGGAGAATTCTTGCTCTGATTTTCCTCAACACAGAGCACTAGACTCAGCATGTCTAGGCGGGAGCATGCATTGGAACAATGTGTCCTGTCCTCTACGACCTGGGATTCCTTGCATTTGTACCAGAAAATGAATTATGTATTCAAATGCCATCATTGCTCTGTTTTCCTCCTAGTCATATGCCCATTACTGCTTTAATCATAGCTTTCCTCCTGAGCTGCAATGAAAGAGAAGTGAATGAAGAATTCTACATCCTACTGTGATTGGAGTTTTATAGCTATGCTTAACTGTCAGACTCCATTCCCTTGTGGAAAAAAGCAATATTTCCTTCCAATCTACATCTATCCCATTTTCCCTGAACACATGCACATACACACACACACACACACACACACACACACACACGGTGAAATACTCTTCTGTAAAAATAGCAAGAGACCAACAAAATAAGAATATTGTCAGAAAATATCAAAATGAAGATATAACAGCATAACAATCAGAGGCATATGTAGTGAGCTGGTTATAAATGTTAGAGGCAAAGAAATAAAGTGGAAGTCATAGCCTGCCTCATCCATTCACGTCACAGTGGAATGAATCATAGCAACAACTAGGGTAGTGACTCAAGCAGTAATTTAAGAAGAAATTTGGGAAGGAGAGGATGAAAGGAGGAGCTAGCAACTCTGTAAACATGGAGAGTATCCATTCATGCAAAACTAGTGGCCAATCAACCTCTAACAATGAACCATCATTTGGTGTCTCTGCCAATTAATGGGATGGAGACCTTCCTCCTGATTCTAAAGATGGGTAAGAAAAGTAGATCAATGTGAAAAAAAGATCAAGTAGATCACTTCCTAAAGGAGATGCTGAAATTTCCTGATTTGGGATCATAAACCTATAAACATAGCTAATTAAGGGGTAGTGTTACCCTAAAAGACTGGTTACCCATTAGTAATCCCAAAAGAAATGAAAACAGGAACCAAATTTAACCATAGCTGGTAGTTTCTGGAAAGAATGTAGGAAACCAAAAAAGAAAAATGCTTGTAAATCACTAAGTTCTCAAAGTCAAAATCAAACTGATTATCCCAGGCATCTTCACCAAATAGGGGGTCCATGGAGGGATGCTTCAGCTCTTCCAGGATCTAGCATGACTATGGAGCAAATCAGGACCATAAAATGGAGGTGCACAAGCATTTGTCTCCTTTGCAAAACCTGGAAGACTACATCTTGGGGGTGGGGTTGGGTGAGGGAAGCACATAGAGGAAAATGCTGTCAGTTGTCTACGCTTCCATTGTCACCCACCCTAATCCAATGAGGCCTCCAAAGAGACCACTGCCTCTGGTTGCAAGGTTACTTCTAACTGAAGATGTTTCACCTGGAAGACCGTTAGGAGCAGGGATATCTCATTGGCTACAGTCCCACAGAGAATGTAGACAATCCTCGGGGAGGGAGAGAATTGTTTCATGAATTGGAGAGGTAGCTGATGGCTGGAAGATGTTTCATTCCTACTCCCTGAGCACTGAGGCCAAGCATACTTGGGTATTTGGTCCAGTCAGCTACTCTTTAGGGACTCCTTGAAAACATCCTTCTCTTGGCTTCTGTGACATTAACAATTTCCTTCCTATACTGCAGCTCTTTCCCAGTCTGCTGCACTCCTCTTTCTCCTATGGCCATAAAGGATGGACTGCTCCAAAGTCAGGTCTTGGGCCTCCTTCTCTTTCTGTCTGTCCTACTACAACTGGGTGATCTTATCCTGTCCCATGACTTTAAATAAATCCCATAGGCAAACAATTCCAAGTTTGCCTGATCTCCCTTCTGAATATCCACGTGTGCACTCAACCCCTCTTCAGTACATCCCCTTGGATAGCTAACAGGTATTTCAAACATGTCTTAAATGGAACTCTATTTCTCCTGCTCCCTTCCAAATCTGTTCCTAGGGAGACTTCTCAGGAAATGGTCCTATCCTTGCTCAAGTAAAAAACCTAGAAATCATCCGTTACTCATCCCATGATCAATCCAGCAGTGAGTTTGCCAGCTCTAAATACAATACATATCTCCAATCCACCCATTTGTCCCCATCTCTACTGCTCTCCCTCTGATCCTAGCATCACCTCCTTCCCACATTACGGCAGTGATCTTACAAAGATCTCACTGCTTCCACTCTTGAAACTTACAGCCTACTCCCCACACAACTCTGCTTGTACAATTGTTTAAAACATAAATCAAATGGCATCACACATGCTTAAAGCTCTTCAATGACTTTCTACCATACTTAAGAGTAAAATTAATACTCCTTCCATTGTTTGCAAAAGTCTATGATATCTGCCCCTTGCCTCCTCCTCCAGCCTCACCTCACAGTTCTTCCTCCTTTGACCTTACTACCTTCCAGTCCCATGGTATCCTGTTTTTCCTCAAAAACTCCAAGCTCACATTTATCCTAGGGCCTTTGCCCTTAAAGTTCTTTTGGCCCAGAACACTTTTCCCTTCAGATCTTTGCACAGCTAGCTCCTTGTTTTCATCGTGTCTCAGCCTAAGAGGCACCTCTTGAGAGGACTTCCCTGACAAAACTTCTAATGGTTTAGAGCCAAAGAGACCCTATAAAAACAGAATCACTGGGCAGAGAAAGTTTCTTAACATCTTAGTCCTGGGGACAGGGCCTTGGGGGCCCCTGGAAACCTCAGAAAAGAGCTGAGCTCCTCCATAAGCTCTGAGAGCCTCCATAAGGCTGGAGCTCAGAGGAACTTCCTGATCTTGGGAAGTCTTCAGAAAGTGTTACTATGAAAGTGCCATGATCTCTGTCACTAGAGTTTCTGGAAAAAGATTGAGACCCAGGTAAGTTCATGGTTGGGTGACTATGAGGCCAGATTCAATGATTCGCATTGCAAAGAAGGCCTATGCAAGGATGGAATGAAAGTGAAAGATAGTAATACAGAGGACCAGGATAAATTATCATAGGAGATGTCACCATCTTTATGACCTGGTTACTAGAGGGATCAAAACATACCGAAAAGGAGAGGAAGAAATTTAGAAAACAGGGAGAGATTCTCAGGAAAACAAGAGGGCTAGGACAGAAAAGAAAAGGGCATTGAAGATGAGATGCCCTCCAAAAATAGTGGATAATTAGTGTAAACTTTCTTTTCAACTCCTCTTTTCAATTACCTGGTGCTGAAGGTAAATAAATGGCAGCTTGACCTCCTGGAAAGAATTGCTGGCAGCCAGAAAGCAAAGAAGAAAACCCAAGGAGCAGTTTTCCAAATGGCACCAGCTACTGAGCAAAAGCAGTCACGCTAAATTAGACTGGGGAATTTATTTACCAGCCGAATACTATGTTAGAGGCAGAGAAAGAGCTGCTTAAATCAGCTAGACTAGGCTTACCACACTTAACGGGGCCTGAGGGTAAGTTATGAAAACTCTCCCATGAGGCAGAGTAGGACAGACAGGAGAGGGATCATCAGAGTCTCTGTTGCCATTGACAGAAAGTGACTGTGATTCTCTTAAGGAAAGGACAATTGAGTGGTAAGTCTCCCTGTCAATATGCCACTTCTGAGTCTGTATGTAGCTGGGTACAGGCTGCAGGGTGAGAAGTTGGGCATGCCAAAGAGGGTGACTGTAATTGATTCAAAAATGGAATCTGTGACACCTGACCTCTCAGAGTGCCCAAGTTGATGGCCCCACTCAAGGTTTCTGGTCTAAGTTGAAAGAGCAGGAAGAGGGGAAAGAGGGCTAAGGTCACGATCATCCCGAAGGGATGACTAAAACACCACATGTGAGTGAAGCATCTTGGGTTCTCTGTAACTCAACGTCTATGCTCTTTGCAAGTTAAAGTTCTAATTTTGAATAACTCCACCTAAAACTATGTGCATTTTATTTTTCTTTCCCTAGAGGGAAAAAATGCTTTTTCCATGATAAAATCAACTCCTTGGTTTATGCATAAGGATGGAGTTAGGGCCGGCCCCGTGGCTTGGTGGTTAAGTGCGCGCGCTGCAATGCTGGTGGCCTGGGTTCGGATCCCGGGTGCGCATTGAGGCACCACTTCTCCGTCCATCCTGAGGCCGAGTCCCGCATACAGCAACTAGAAGGATGTGCAACTGTGACATACAACTATCCACTGGGGCTTTGGGGGGAAAAAATAAAATAAAAATAAAATCTTTAAAAAAAAAAAAAAAGGATGGAGTTAATGTTCTGCATTCAGATACCTTAGTGTGTCAAAAGTGAATAATTAAAACTGTGAAACTGGAAACAGAAAATTTCATGGTTAACATGTGTGCACATGTGTACGCACACATGTTGGCTGATTGCAGCCTGGCTGAGCTCTTTGTGACAATCTCTGTGTGGACACGTGCATTCTCTGTTTCCCTTTTTGGGTCACTCTGGAGATAAAAACCCAGCAGTGAAAATTTACAACACCAGCATAATACATATAATGAATTTATCCTTTGGTTTGGGGGTTGCCAGAGAAATAAGCAGACTTTGGAAAATTAAAATTGTTAGTGTATATTAACGCACATACTTAGTCACTAAAACTTCTCTTTTTCAGACTCAATATCTCCTGAAATTTGAGAAAATGTGGGGATGTGTGTGTTTTTTTAACATTTCACATTTCAGTTGTGATTTCCTTGATTTGAGAAGAGATTCCTTCTTAGATTCCTTGGATTTCAAGCAAAATTTCCTCCTACTATTTAAGGAAAGAACTCTCTTTGTGTCAAAAGTAATTTTTAGTGTCTCATGGACTTGGTTGGAGATTAGACACTGATAAAGAGAAAAAAATATAATGGCAACATGCCAGTACTTAGGAGCTGGATGAAACTTTTTAAGCTTTTTGATAATTTTGGCCTAAAGCCACCACCTCCCAGCTTGGCAGAACAGGTGGAGGTAATAACTCCACAGCCGTTTTCTAGTGAAAGCATAGTGGGAAGTAATTTGAAAGGATTATTACACACTTTTACTTTTGAATAAAAAGTAAAAGGTGATGGAGCATATCGTATGCTATCTGGGGACCCTTACACAGTGTTTGCAATTGAATCAGGGAGAAATTTGGCAGTAAATTTGGCCTTTAATATTTTGAGGTGAAGTTGTGTTTTATCTCATTCTCACTATGGAAACTACCTTAAAATGTAGAATTGTGGTTATGGGCAGGGTATATTACAATACATACCCAAAACTGTGGATACGTGTATTCCAGCAAATGTAACCTTCTAAGTTTCCATATTTCTCTTTGCACAAAACACTCAGGGCCAGCCTTCAAAATGTCTGAAAATTGCATGAATATTTTAATGTACATAGATGTAAAGTGAACACCGAAGTGTAACTGAAATGTACTATCTGTACTTTTCTTTTATGGTTTGATTTTTGTGAACCCAGACCACGTAGTAAAAGCTAATAAAGAAATTGTCAGATATAAACTTTCTAGGTGAGAGTTTTTACACTGTAATCATGTGCATAATTTTTTAAGTTTTTTACTGTGTATGCAGTCGTACCTTGCTATGAGGCTGTAAATATTGACATTAGATTAAAATTTGATCCTAAAACCCTTAATATGCCAGAAACCTTTTCCACTAGTTAAACTGAAGCTTTTAACTTCCAAAAATTATGGTTTGAGCTAGATCGACTTTGTCTAATGTCTTATTTTTTTACGTTACTATTGCATCTAGTGTTTCTGAAAAAACACATTCCTTATTTTATGATTCTGTACCCCAATAGGAGACTAGTAAACTGATGTTCACTCAAGGTGAATAGGCAAGTGGAAGACTATTAGTGCCTGAACGGTGTAAAGCAGGGATGGAGAAAAGGAAGCCTTTACATAGAGACGGATTTTTAAAATACTGTAACGTTCTAAAAACAAAGGAGGGAAAGTATCCACCCCGAATCTTTCTGGAATAAAATCAACATCAAAAAGATCAAGGACCTCATAAATGGAAGAATATAAAAATAGGTTCTAACATGTGGGATTCTAGTTGATAGGCTGAGGGCCAAATTCCCTTACATTTCCCTGTGGTCCCCCGGGGGAAAAGTCAGGATTTCTTTCTTCTTGGGCAGCCAGTGTTTACTCTGATAGTGCCAACATGGAAGATCATTTGAATTTCTCACATTTTGGAGCTAATTCCAAGATGCGTAGAGAGAAAGTCAAGAGGAAAGAAAGAAGCAACAAGAAAGAAAACAGAAATCACCACCTCTGCTCTGTTCCCATGGTGCCTCATCTGCGTATCCACCTTAATCACGTTAATCCCAGAGCCCAAAATGGGATGCATAACACAACCTAAATGCTTCACTATAGTATGTGTGGATCACAGCAAAAATGTTTAAAAACATATTTAGTGCTGATATTAAACACCATAAATATCAAATCTAGTAGGTGGAGATACATTTGTATGTAATTGAGCATGAACACAGAGTTTGGAAATGTCTTATACTGAAAAACAATTAAAAGCAAAATAAACAATGGCTCCAGGGAATTGACCCGGACCTCAAGACCGGGCAGTCCTGTCCCCAGGCTCAGGCAGGTGGGACATCTGCTCTGAGGCCCACAGAGCTGAGTACCTCTCACCTGAGAAATGACAATAAAACTCACTTCACTGCAGAAGAAAACCATCCTAACAAAAGTAGCCCCCCTTTTCCATCATATCACTCTGTTCAGGTTTTCTGTACCTGTTGCTAATGGAAATTGTCTATTTATTTGTTTATTTGCTTGTTTCTGTATCCCATTATTAGAATGCAAATGCCAAAGAGCAGGGACCTCATCTCTCTGGTTCGCCACTGGGTCTTCAATACCCAGAACAATGATTAGGACAGAGTAGGTGGAATATTTGTTGAATTTGTCAGTGAGTGTTCTGAATTCACAAAAAGAGGCACTTCATACCACTATAGTAAACATGAAACCCATTCTTTTAAAGCCTCATTTATAGGTGAAATTAAAATAGAGTAATACTGGTTGGTGCAAGTATGACAGAAAATATCCTGAAGGTTATTTTGCAGTACAAGCAAAATGCAAGGTTTAACTGTTCTGTATAGTCTGAGGGGTGGGGTACAGTGAAAAGAAGAATGAAATGGGAGGATTCAACTTTATCTAAATAAGAACTTGATCAACTAATAAGCTGCTATTGTTCCAAGAAGGCAAGACCAAACAATAACCATTTCCTGCCTCCCAGTCATATGTCTAATACAGTTGACATTGCTGAGTTTGCTTCAGTTACCTCCTTAAGTCACAGCAAGACATATAATTGTTTCTCTGGGTAAATTGCTCAATTTTGATTTAAGAATTCTCCCTTTACTGGCACTTTCAATGTGTACCATGAACTTGAGTAGTACATTTCTAGGCTTTTAAACATTTCTGTCCATGATACTCCAATTCTACCTTTCTAACAGAAAGTTTAGACAATAGATTGGACAAAACTTCGTGCTCTAGCAAACTCTGACATTCTGTGGATAAGGAGATTGAATTCTGGAGTCTCGCTAACCCAGCATTTTCTTTCAGATAAGCCAATCAGACTCATTTTCATTCAACTAATATCTCTTGGTGAACAAAACGAGTGCATTAAAATCATTACAAGGCCATCTATTAAAATTGTATTTTCCATGACTGTATAAGAAAACTACCATGATATAGTATATAATACTATGATAGGAATGTTATAGATGATGTTTTATTTTTTATACTTTTTCGTATTTTTAAATTTTTCCAAGAAAACGTACCAGTTTAGAACGAAGAAATAAGATTTAAATTTTTTACATTTATAAAGATCTGGAGAAATATAAATTCCTGAATGGAAAACTTTAAGTTTTATAAATTCAAAAACAATTTCAAAATTGGCCTGAGAATTTACTCTTTGAAATAGTTCTCCAAGTCTCTTTTATTAAATATTTTACTCAATTAAATCTCTTTTGCTTTAAGCGTTGGTTGAAGTACCATGAAGGCAAGAATGTACAATTCTTTATACGATTCTCATTAATATTTTCTAATTTCAGCGAACTATTTCTTTTATTGTTCTTTGCCACTTATCATATATTGCTTTACAACTTTATCAACTGTCTGCAAATAATGTCTGTTGCTTTCAAGATAGTGTATTTCTTAAATGTTTTTAGTTTTTATTGCAATATTTTTTGGTGTTGAATTTGTTTAAGCTACATATTTTGTATTCAAGCAGATGTTCATGAAATAAATATTCATATTGAGTTTATGTGGCTCATAATTCCGTGTATTACAGATTTTTTCAGATGAGTCTACAGACCTCATTTTCTTCTCACTTAAAAAATGCACCCAGAATAATATTTAATTTACATTTACACGTATAGAGTCATTTTAACAACTTCTGCACTGTCAATCATTGATAGGAAAATGTAACCTGACATGCTCTGGATTTTTCTCTAGCAGGCAATGCAGTTAAAAGTGCTGTAACTCTGAGTTAACGCAGTCTTTTCCTGGGATATCATCTGCCGTCAATGTGTGGTGTTTTTTTTTGATACGCTTATGTCCATTGTCAGGTAAAAACACAGTTCAACTGTGTGCATCTTTCTCCTCTTAGCAGCCATGTGGATACTTCCATTTGGAGCAGTTAGTTTTAAATCCAAATTAATGATATGATGATTTGCAAACTCGTGTTATGAATATTATATAAATTTACATTAAAATTTAATATAGGCCGAGGGATTGATTGCTTCTACGGGCTAAAATGCAGTCTTCTCAGGGGTGGCATCGTATTCATTTTTTTAAAGACTTTAATTTTTTAGAACAGTTTTGTATTCATAGAAAAATTGAGAGGAAGGTAGGGGGATTTCCCATATACCCCCTGCCCCCAACAAATGCACAACTTCTCCCATTATCAACATCCCCTACTGAAGTGGTACATTTGTTATAATTGATGAACCTACATTGACACACCATAATCACCCAAAGTCCGTACTTTACCTTAGGGTTCACTCTTGGTGTTGTGCATTCTATGCGTTTGGACAAATGTATAATGACACATATCTATCATTATAGTATTGTACAAAGTATTCTCACTGTCCTAAAAATCCTCTGGGCTCCTCCTATTCATCACTCTCTCCTCCCTAACCCCTGGCAACCACTGATCTTTTTACTGTCTTCATAATTTTGCCTTTTCAAGAATGTCATTATAATTGGAATCATCCAGTATACAGCCTATTCAGATTGGCTTCTTCCCTTAGCAATATGCATTTAAGCTTCCTCCATGTCTTTTCGTGGCTTGATAGCTCATTTCTTTTTATGACTGAATAGTATTCCATTGTCTGGATGTACCACAGTCTATTTATCCATTCACCTACTGAAGAACATCTTGGTTGCTCTCAAGTTTTGACAATTATGAATAAAGCTGCTATAAATATCTGTGTGCTGGTTTTTGTGTGGATATGTTTTCAATCATTTGTGTAAATACCAAAAGGATGATTGCTGGATCGTATGGTAAGAGTTTGCTTAGCTTTGTAAGAAACTGCCAAACTGTCTTTGAAAGTGGCTGTAGTATTTGCATTTCTACCAGCAGTAAAGGAGAGTTTCTGTTGCTCCACATCCTCACTCTTATTTGGTGTTGTCAGTGTTTTGTTTTTTTGCTATTCTAATAAATGTGTAGTGGTATCTCATTGCTGTTTTAATTTGCATTTCCCTAATGACATATGATGGTGAGCATCTTTTCATATGCTTATTTGTCATCTGTATATCTTCTTTGGTGGGGTGTTTGTTCATATCTTTTGTCCATTTTTTAACCAGGTTGTTCATTTTCTTATTGTTGAGTTTTAAGAATTCTTTATATATTTTGGATAACAGTCCTATATCAAAAGTCCTATATCAACTTTTGCAAATAGTTTCTCCTGGCCTGTGGCTTATCTTCTCATTCTCTTGATATTAGTATGTTTTTAAAATACTCTATAAATATATGTACATATAATTTTAAATATAAAAAGAAATTTTACATTCATTATTTTGTGTGATGCTCTTGATTACCTCATGCTGTAGGCATCAGCCTCGGTCTCCTCCCTTGTAAAATAGGAATAATAATAGTGTCTATTGCACAGTTTTTGTGAGAATTAAATGAGTAAATATGTACATAAAGAGCTTAGAACAGTTCCTGGTACATAGTAAGCACTATGAAAGTGTTAGCTGTTATTATTCTTGCTTTGCAAATGAAGAAACCAAGACCCAGAGAGATCACACAACCAGTGAGGAAGGAAGCTGTGACTTGATGCCGAAGGCTCTGACTCTAACGCAGTCCCCTTTCAACGGCAGCATTGAAGACAGAACAGAGGAAAAAGTTCTTGAAGTTACTCTGCTCTTACACCATGCAGCTGAAGGGCCCCTGCCCTTCCCTGGTGACAAGTTTTCATAACTGAGAACTTGTTCCTTTGAATTTATAAGGCTTTTTGCCTCTGATCTGAGTAGCAGCATCAATCTATGTTCAGTTATTTGCTGAGGGATTGATCTTAAAGATTCAAAGTGATGGAAAAGCTGTTGGAAATCACCTATTTCAGACTCTTCGTTCAGCATCTAATAACGCTCAGGGGAAAATAATGAGGCCCAAAGAGACTGATTGACTTTTCCTGTGTCTCACTGGGTCGTGGGCAGAAACACGACTGCACCTCAGATCTCCATGTACTCACTGGGTGTTCCTTCCACTTCACCATCCTGCTTCTTGCTTCTCCTCCTTCCCAGTCTCCCTTCCCTCCTCCTCCACCTCTTTTTCCCTCTGCCTTTTGTTCTCCACCTTGTGTGTGTGTATGAAATATAACTAAGACAGAGAAAAGTGCTTAACACATCTTATAAAGCAAACTTCCATGAATCACTACCCAGGTCAAGGAATAGAACATAATGACTCCCCCTCAGAAGCCACATGTATTCCTCGTTGATGACAAACTCGTCTCTCCCTCAACCTCCACTCAAGGTAACCACTATCCTGACTTTTAAGTATCACCATTTACTTGCTCTTCTTTACAGCTTTGTGATCTATGTATCAATGTATTCATAGTTTTATCATCTATGTATGCATCTATATGTTCAATATAATTTAGTTTTGCCTATTATTTTATGGCTGTATTGAGATATAAATGATACACAATATGTATAATTGATACACAATAAAGTGCATACATTTAAAATGTATCATTTGATACATTTTAACGTATGTATACACTTGTGAAACCACTCCCACAATCAACATAATGAGCATAATCCATCATCCAAAAGTTTCCTTGTGCCTTTTGTATTTCCTCTTTCAGGTCCCTCCTTGTCTCCCCACCATCCCCCCACACCTCTCTAGATGACCACTGATTTGCTTCCAGTCATTATCAATTAGTTAGCATTTTCTAGAATTGTATATATGTGGAATCAGGAGATATGTATTCTTTTTTTGTCTGCCTCCATTCATTCTAGCAGGTATGAAGTGATTGTAGTTTTAATTTGCATTCCCCTGATAATTAACAGTGCAGAGCATCTTTTTATATGTTTGTCTTCTGCATATCTGTCTTAGTGGAGTGTCAAAATCTTTTGTACATTTTTTAGTGGGTTCTTTGTCTTCTTCTTACTGGGTTGTAAGTGTTTTCTAAAAATTCTAGGCATATACCTTAGTCAGATATATATTTTGAAAGTATTTTCTCCAAGCCTGTGGCTTGCCTTCTTATTTTTTTGACAGTGTCTTTTGAAGAGCAAACTTACAAAATTTTGATGAAGCCTAATTTCTTGAGTTTTATTGATAGTTCATGCTGTTTTCATATGTTCTTTTTAAGAAATTTTTCCTCAAACCAACGTTACTAAAATGGCTGCTATGTTTTCGTCTGGAAGTTTCAGAGTTTTACCTCTTACATTTGGATCTGTAGTCCATTTTGCGCTAAGTTTTATGTTATGTGGTGAGTGAAAGTCAAGGTTTATATTTTTTGTCTATAGCTAACAATTGTTACAGAACTATTTGTCAAAAAGATTACTACTTTTCTATTGGACTGACTTGGCACCTTTGTGACAGCTAATTTACCACATATGTTATATTTCAGTATTTTCTATTTTGTTCCATATGCATTTACTTTGTGCCAATATAACACTATTTTACTAAATTTATAGTAAGTCTTGAAATGAGGAAATTGAAGACCTCCAACTTCAAACTTTTTTGTCAAAACTCTTTTGGCTATTCTAGATGACTTACATTTCTACACAAATTTTAAAATTGGTTTGTCAAATTCTAAAAAAGTTATCCTGAGATTTTGATTAAGATCACATTGAATCTCTAGATCAAGTTGGAGAGAATTGCTATCTTAACAATATTGAATTTTCCAATCCTGGAACATGGTATGTATCTTTCTCCCATGTATTTAAGTCTTCTTTAATTTCTCTCAGCAACAGTTCCTGGATTATAATATTCTCTGGTATTATTTATTCTGTTTGAGGTTCTTTCAGCTTTTTGGATCTCTATAGTTTTCATCAAATTTGGGAAATTCTTAGCCATTATTTCTTCAGGTATTCCCCTCTCTTCCACCTTGTCTTCTTCTTCTGAGACTTTAATTTCAAGTAAGATTCTATTATCCAAAAGGTCACTGATGCTGTGTTCACTTTTTTAGTTTATTTTTTTCTGTTTGCTATGTTTTAAACAGTTTCTATTTCTATGTGTTCAAGTTCACCGATCTTGCCTTTCACTAGTGTCCCATTTGTTGTTAGCCCCATTTTAAGTATTTTTTGTTTTGAATATTGTATTTTTTTAATCTCTAGAGGACCTATTTGGTTCTATTTGATTCTTTTCTATATTTTGCGTTTCTTTCCTCATCATGCTCATGTTTTTCTCTATGTTCATGAACTTGATGAGTAAAATTCCACAGGGAGACGACTTTTTTAAGGTTAGGTGTACGTATGTAGTTGTTCCTGGGGCTGCTTGCTGATCTTACCGTAGGCTAGAGGATGAGAATCTTGCCCAGGCCCATGATGCATTGCTGGGGGACTGAGATCCAACAGATCCTACAAAATTAGAGACTTAAAGGGCTTCAAATATATGACCAGTTTCTTTGCAAGTAGGTGTACAATCAGTTTGAGGTCACCTTAAACCAAGATCAAGACTAGAAGTATCTCATGAATGACCCAGACAAATCAAACC
This sequence comes from Ceratotherium simum simum, assembly GCF_057802395.1. NCBI lineage: Eukaryota > Metazoa > Chordata > Mammalia > Perissodactyla > Rhinocerotidae > Ceratotherium > Ceratotherium simum. Next base: position 59,041,574 of record NC_141909.1, on the reverse strand, counting down.
TAGGCTTTACTTTCATGCAAGGGTTCACCAACTTTGGTTCAAATTGGCACTTGTAACTTTCGGGCCCAGTTTATTACATGGAAGCTCCTCTGTAGATGGCCCTGGATATTGATTTCTGTTCTTTTTACTCTATGAGGTCAATAAATAAAAATAAAAATTTTCCACGATGGATGAATGACCTTGTTGCAATATTACCTTTAAGTTCTTCTAATTGCCTTTATCTCTCTGCTGTTTTTTTTTAACTGTCTGTGGCAGTTATCAACTGTCAAATACCCTTAATTTCCAGCTCTGCAATAATAGAGTTGGAACCTCTATTTACAATATAGTTGTACATATTTCTTATTTGCCAAGTGGCATAATGTTAAGCTTTGTCAGTAGAGAGAACTGGAGGGACATGAGAGGAGGAAGGGGGTTTCTCTTTTTGATTCTAGTGTGTTTATCTGGGCAGCGTTCTCCTGGTTTTCTGAAATACATTTGGCTTCAGCAGTGCCCAGGGGCCAGCAGAAATTGGGACTTCCCTATGGCCAGCTTCCCCTGGCAGCCCTCCAGGTATCTTTTCACGGAGTCCCGTGAATGGCTTTGCCTAATAATTCCTTGGAGCTGTCCTTCACAGGAGTGGCACCTGCTCTTGGGCAGCTACCTAAGGCACCCGGAAAAGCAGTTTCCCAATGAGTGCGATGGCACTTTTGCCTGGATGGCTTCCCCCAGAGCTGTTCAGACAGCTGTCTTATCTAATCTTGGATGTGTTTAAGAATATGTGATTATATCCAGTCCAATTTATTTTTAACAGAAGTGTTGATCCAAATAACTTAGCCTATGTTTACTAGAAACTTGACACAACTTTAGTTTTTTCGAAAAGGCAATTTACTGAACTCTGAGAGACTAAGGTACTGGAGAATAGGATGTGGTTTAGACTCCTGAGATGGAAATCATGCCATTCTTCTGATAACTAAAGCCTTTTTGGCTTCCCATTTGCCTCAAGATAAACTCCAACCTCATAGCTGGTTAGTGTAGATGGCCCACCATGACTTTGCAGCAGTTGTCATTCAAGACTCATCTCTTGCCACATTTCTACACTAACTCTAAGTTCCAGTCACTCTAAATTACTTGCATTTCCCTCAATGTACCATGCTGTTTTCCACCTCGCTTTTGTACATGGAACTCCAGCTGCCTGATTAATTCTTACTCATGTCTCAATCTGTAGTTTGGACATGACCTCTGAAAACTTCTGCTGGCCATATTTACATGTTTCTTGTTAGTGCTTCTGTGAGCTACTTCTATATGTATTTAACACATTATATTCATCCATTGATTCAAAAGGTCGTTTGTTCCTTCAGCAATATCTGTTTAGCATCTTTCCCTCACCCTCCACCAAAATGCCCTGAGACAATGAAGACACAAAGATGAACAAGGCAACCATTACCCCAGCTTTATATTCTCATTTGTACTTGTCTACTTAATGGTCTGTCTTCCTCAGTCTATTATGAGATTGTTACTTTTTCAGGACCTGGTACAGTACCTTCATCTAATAAGTATCAAATAAATGCTTCTTGAGCCTATTAATGAATGAGTACTGCAGCAAAAAAAAAGAGGAATTAGGAAGTTCCAAAAGATAAAAATTGCATTGAGATATGTTAAAATGAAAACAGTGGTTTAGTTATCCCTTTGTAGTAAGTTTTCAGGTGAATTTTACTTTCTTCTTCATGTTTTTCTGTATTATTTGATGTTTCCACAATGAACATATTTATATATAGAAGAATAAAATAATTAAGAATTTTCAAAAGACTTAAAGCAACTCTGCAGCAATTCACTGCAAGCTCAGACATTTTTGTATTATTCCAGAGCCACCTCAATCAACACACCCTGCTGTTTCCCTCAGTTCCCGCACATCAGAGCTTGGAGGGTTTATTGTATGAAAAATGTCTGTGAGGAGTTTTGGTTAACTACTGCCGAAGCTGAAGTACCAATCATCGTGAAAGAGGACATGTAAAAAGCTGGCCACTTAAAACGTACCTTTCTTCCTCATAATTCTCATCACCTTCTAAATCCAATTCTCTCTTGCAAAATCCAAATCTGCATTTTTATCACTTTCAGAAGTGTGACATTCCTAACAAATCCTTTCAATAGCCCATTTCAGCACCTCCTGAAAAACGGTTCTCACTCTTTTAGCTGCTGATCTATTTTTAGAATACCTGTCTTTTCCCACGGGTTCAAGTCTTTGCTTTTGTCCCTCTTGGGATGGGATATGGCAGAAAAGCCTGTGGTTAAGACACATTGCTGTTACCTTGAGCAATCAGTTTTAGAAAATGTTCGGGACTGTTGTTCAGAGATGAGGAACATCTGAGCCAAAAGCCACAGTGGGTGATTCAATTTGTCAGACTCTTCATCAATTCTGATGGGAGAGGAGAAATTTGAAAACCCATCACAGGCTTAGTCAATATTGGGGAAAGGAACGCAGGGTTAGTGAATGACATCTTGGAAGCAGCGTGGCACACTGGTAGGGATATGGCCTTGACGTCCAATGAAACCTCTGCCCCATATGGCTTTATCTTTGTCCAGATTAAGCTCTCAGAATTATATTCATATCTATAAAAAGCGGATAATATTAATACCTATCTCAAGAGAATGTTGTGAGGCTCATCTGTGTCCAGAATATTTATAAAGTACGATAAATTGTTAGTTTCCCTTTTCCAGTAAACGTAGAAAAAAAACCCTTAAAGAATAAATATATAACTTGGTAATTGCTTACATTCACTCTATTGACTTCCTGTACTTTTAGAATTTTTTTCCATAAGTATGAATGATTTTTATAAATCTTCTAAGTTTCAATAAAACAGGAAACACTATATTGGAAGTCTGGAATAAATATTAGGCTCAAAAAGATCACCTATTAAAGCCACACGTATATCAAAACGCAGAAATCCAAAACTTTGAGGTTAAAGCAACAAAATCGAAGAAGTTACTCAAAAGGAAAGAGAACAACTTGCTGATTAATGAAAATACAGTCCAAGGGAGGAGAAAGATGCCTCTTTCAACGTGCCCTCTCACTCCACGTTCTCTCCCCTGCTCCCCTGACTCTTCCCCTGAACCCCACCACCCCTCAAGTCCAAGGTGGGGGTGCAGAGAAAAAGAAGGTACTCCAGGGAGACTTTTTTTCTTTGCTTTCATCAAGAGCAGGAAGTCTGCCAGACCATAGAATTGGGGCCATTCCATGATTATAATGCACAAGCGGCACTTCAAAATGAAATGGCAATTTTAGAAAGAGTGAGTGAATTGGCTGTGTCTGTACCAAGGAGGAAACTAGGGGAATTCCAGCTTCTCCAGCTTCCAAGTTGAAGTTCCACATATGCTGGATGGAGCAACAGATGCATCTAAATGAGGAACTCAATGAAGGCATGGGACAGAGTTCAAATAGAATCCCTTGGAGAGTTTTCAAGACACAAGTAAAATTGTAACATGATGCAATTAAAAGTAGCCTTAATTGAGAAACAATTAGAGTGTCAGCCAACATTGTTACCACACCAAACTAAGTCTCTGGAGAGGAATTTGGGGAACAATAATAGCTGGCACTTACTAAGATGTGGTGGAAACTCTTATAAGTGCTTTAAGTGTGTGATCTTATTTAATCATCACTATAATCTACAAAGTAGGTACTTTTATTAGGTTATTTGTCTGATGTAGGAACTCAGACACAGGAAGATAAACAATTTGCTAATTATCATGTGGCTAGTAAGCGGCAGGGCTTAAACTCTGACCCACTATGCTACGTTGCTAAGTTTCAATCTAGAAAATGGGCAACTTTATAGGGAGTTGGATAATGATTGCGGCAGTCCTTGGCTATTGAAGAGAGGACTTAAAAGAAGAAGGGAGGTGGTAGAAGGCTTGTTGTGAACTGACCTTAGCCAAACTGTCATACATACCTATGAGGTTCTTTTTGGTATTTAGCTACTGCCCATAACCTTGATACCAGGTGATAATGAAATCTAGTGTCTAATCAAATTCTTCCACATATGGATACATTTATCAGAAAAATATTTATTAGCAAAGAATACACAAAAAATTTCCCACATTGTGTTCTCTAACTTCAATGAAATTTCAGTTTTCTGCCCTTGTATGAAAATTTTGCTCAGGCAGACCAACAAAATTTCTGAGGCAGGACTCTGCATCCCTAAGTGAGAGGTATCCTATAACTAGAATTCTACTAACCCGATGACTAGACACAGAACTGATTAGGGATCCAGCCATGGACTCCATCCACAAGGGTGAGGGTACGCACTTGGGTGGATTCTTAGACCTTTTTCTTACAAAGGTGGAGAGGGTCCCTAAACAATTTTAGCCGACACATATGACTACTACACCCACACAATGAGAATACTTTTATTTTCTTCTAATGAGAAGCCATTTCTAATATTCATCATGCCTAATAATGTCACTGGTTCTATGAATGAAAATCCATTTTGTTTTGTAGTATGCTAATTAGCAAACTGTCAATTATTTTTTGAGATATCAATAGCTGAATGACTTGTAGGAGCTAACTCTGGAGTGTGGCCCTTCAGGTATAATGTTATCTCATTGCTTCTAAAATTTAAACTTTAACCGATGCAAACATAATGTTACACTGATTATGGTGGAATATTTCAAAGTAAATCACCTTGTAACAGGATTGCATATTTCTAGTTTGCACATTCTTTGGGGCTCCCTTGTTCTTCCTTTGGATTTTGCTTCTATTTTTGGCAAGGTAATTTTCTTTCCTTGATAGAATTTTTGATTTTGCCATGAAAAACAAATACTGGAATGCTCTTTTGTGATGTGTATGATATTGCATCTATAGTTATAAAATTCAAACTATTTGGATAATAATGATCACATCTATTAAGTGCTTACTATATAGTACTAGGAATTTTATTGGTCACTTTGGAGGTGTTGTTTGATTTAAACCTCACAGTGATCCAATGATTAAGTTATTTTGGTTTGCAGCAAAATAAATCTGACACTCCAAGAAATTAAATAATTTGGCCAAGGTCACACAGTAAGTAGCAGCAACATTATTCAAACCCTGGTCTGCAACTCTAAGGCTCACGCTGTTAATCAATTCACTATACTACTCTTATGGGGTTATTTTAAAATGCATGTTCCTACTTGAAGACAGTACATCATTCACCCCTAACGGTTAACATTTTAGCAAATGTTCGGGAACAGCTATAAGACGATGAGGTATTGTGTGTCTTTTTGTGGTGGCTGCAGATAAAAATGTATAAAGACAGAGAGAGAGAGGTAGGTGTGTATGTGTTTGCATGTGTGTCTGTGTATATGTGTGTATTTGCCTCCACTTATTAACATCTGTTATCAAGACAGTTCCAACATATTTAGAATATATCCTGTTATCCAGAGTACGAATGGCCCAGGATAGTGGTAATTTTGATTTAACAATCCAGAAAATTTTCAAATGACTGAAGCACTATCTTTCCCACTCCTCCCCGCCCCCATGCTTTTGTTAAAAGTTCTTTGGGCTCAAGAGATGTAGAGAACGACATTCCTGTGTTTGCAACAGAGGAAATAAGTGTCCTAGGGATGTGTCCAGTAGCTTGAAGATAACTTTCATGTAATGAGCATGTCTTTGCAACCATGCATGTAAATCTTTTTATGAAGTTTCAAATGTGATTGGATCTTTGCAAGATTAAAATATTTATGAAAACACAAAATGTTCTCAGATCTTTGGCTTAGAATTTTGTAGACAAAGAAAAGAGCTAACTAGACATTTATTTCTTGCTCACATAAAGTCCAATCAATCATTGGGAGAGGTTATGTTCACCCAGTCATTCAGGTACCCAGGCAATGGAAATCTGCATCTGCAATACGGGACTTTCCAAATCACCCTGGGCCTTGAAATCCAGCTGAAATTTGGGAGAAAAGAGAAAACTGAGGATCACATAGGAGGTTTATGGGGGTCAGGCTTGAAAGTGGGATAGAACTTTTCCACCCACATTTCACTGAGCACAGCTCAGCTACTTGACCATATTTAGATGCAGGGGAGGTTGGGAAGTGTAGCGTCTTTCTGGGCAGGAGCTTCCGAGCAAAATCTCTAAATTAAGTGTAAACACAGGCATTACCAGTAAAGAACATTGGCCCCAGTATTGTTAACTACTTTAATAAATAAACTGATAGAAAGAACATGCAGAAAACTCTTCAAATCTGCAAGAGGTATAAAATCCTTTCTGATATTTTAATTTCTTATTTGTGGATTTACTACGTAGGAAGATATCTTCTGGAATTAAAATGCAGGAAGACAGATTTGCTTATAGTTGCACCTAAAATGTTGTTAAAATGTTAACTATTACAGGAAAAATGGTCTCTTATCTTTGAGTAACATTATGTTTGAAAATAACTCCATTAAAAGCAGTATTGTGGGGGGCCGGCCCCGTGGCTTAGCAGGTAAGTGCACACGCTCAGCTACTGGCCGCCCGGGTTCGGATCCTGGGCGCGCACCGACGCACCGCTTCTCTGGCCATGCTGAGGCAGCGTCCCACATACAGCAACTAGAAGGATGTGCAACTATGACATACAACTATCTACTGGGGCTTTGTGGAAAAAAAGGAGGAGGATTGGCAATAGATGTTAGCCCAGGGCCAGTCTTCCTCAGCAAAAAGAGGAGCATTGGCATGGATGTTAGCTCAGGGCTGATCTTCCTCACACACACACACACACACACACACACACACACACACAAATAAGCAGTATCGTGTATGAATTAAAAGCATGAGCCCTGGAGTCAGCCACACCAGGGTTGCCAATGTTTCAGCATAGGGACGTGTGGAATGGGGTATTGAAGGAAAATGTTTCAGTCTCTGCTCAAAGGATAATGGCCACTAAAGTCTATACTTTAGGAAAGATCTGAGAGGCACTGTACACTTTCCTAAAGTCATCAGGCCAGTAGGCGTCTAAGACAACAAAGGCTCACAATATACTGAAGATCGTTACAAAGGATCTGAGCACAAAGCATAGAATATTAGTCTTAGACAAGCTTGGCATAGCTGACCTTTTATCATCTAGTTCTGCTGCACTTGTTGAAGATAATACCCAAAGCTGTAACCATTATTTAAACAAATACTTTTGAAAACAGAAATGTTAAGAGAAATACAACTTCTACATTTCCTCATTGTATCTCCTATTCTATTGGGTGACTCATACATATTTATAGCTCCATGCTTGCGGTTTATATGTGTGTGTGTGTGTGTCCCACATGCACATGCCCTCTTCCCAGGCTGTATCAATGCAGTAGTCTAAGCTGCTAGACAAAACCATGTCCCTCTAAGTTGACACTTCAGGATTAGAGCTGCCAGATGCTCAAAAGAAACATCTGTTCCTGAAGGCCACAGGAGACAACAATGAAAGGAAAACAGAATAATTTTACATGAAAAAGTAAATCCAATAAAGGTACAAATATAGCTCACCCATTCTATTTCAAAGACACTGGCACATAAGGGGAAATAATGAAACAGTAACATTGCCTATTATGCCGTAGGGGTCTATTTCTGTTTTTAGAGGTATGATATTGGACAAGTCACTATTTTTATCAGTTTTACTGTGAGGGAGTGGATGATGATAATGAGGCGAGTGACAATGAAGGCAAATCTCACTTCTATCACTATTTTTCCCCAGTTGGTCCATACAGGACTATGGTGGTAAAATCATCCACCCCTACTCTTTGGCCATAATGGTGGGGGAGTCATCTTTATTGAAGCCAACTGAAGCCAGTGCAGAAAAGCATTGCAACACAAGCGTCACTAAATTAGAAACTAGACTTTCATGGTGGAATATTGTGTGGTTGGGCTGTTCAGTGGAGAAGGGAAGCAGAGGGTCAAAAATAAATTTACAAGGTGCAAAAGTGGAAGGTGCAAAACTCCCAAGTTCTAAATACTAGGGAGTGGATATCCTTTGAGTCCAGACAGGGCTTCCTGAAAATTCTTGGCCCAAAGTGCCTTCCAGTGGTGCTGGTGGTACAACTTATGTCTGGGTGGCTCCTCGATGATTGTCCTCAACAGCCTGGCTCCTCCTGCCTCCCCGGCTATCCTGAGCATTTGGAGCCCTGACTCCTGGCCACCCCCACAGCACTGCCTCGCCTACAGCCCTTATATGAGCCCTGCTTGTTTTCTTGCATTAGTGCCTGCTTCCCCATACCCTGCCCTACTCGACTTCAGCCTACCCACCCTTTTCTTTCTCACCTCGTAACTGCCTGCGATGATGCTAGCTTTTTTAAGACCAAGAAATGACAGCTATTCTTCAACTCTATATTTTCTTTTTCCAGAAATCTTGCCCAACAGCACATGCTCTGTTGCCTGCCATTTTTCTCCCAATTCTCTCATGTTCCTTTCAGTCTCCTAAGGATTGTGGCAGGCCTTTTTTCTATGATTTATTTATTTTTCAAAAATCTTAATACTGGCATCCCAAGTACCTGCTTTCAGACCTCAAATGTCTTTCACCATTTTTTTATCTAGAAATCCATCATAGCACAAAGGAGTCCTGGTGGTCTGCCTTCTGGCTTGGCATCCCAGAATTCTTGAGATGGCTATGCATATGGAAAATACCATGCCCCTCCCTCTTCTTTCTTCTCTCTCTCTCTTTCCACCCATCTCCCCCCAACCTCCACATATTAACAAACGCAGAAAATGCTTCTCCAGTTTTTGATCAATGATGCTCCAAAAATAATGCACTAATGAGAATCTATTGAGTTTTACTTTATTCTCTGGGAACAATATGTTCCCATATGCAAAAACATATCAAAGTCTTAAAGGATAAATAGAATCATGTTGTATCCTTTGTAGGATCACATAAAGAGAAAGAAAGCAAGTATTATGCTTAATGGTGAGTACACTGAGAATTTTTTTAGGGTCTGTATCCAATATTTGGGATTTATTAATTCCTCTGTTTGAGGGAATGAACTTATTTCACTAGGTATGGGCTCAGATCTCATCTTTAAGACTCTGTGTCTCTTGTGCAAATTTCTGGAGCAGTATCTGTGAAGGGAGGGTGGGCCCACTTAGCTAGAGGCAAGAATGGACCAGAGATCAAGGACTCATTGCAAACAAGTTCATCTCTGCACAGCCTTGCAGAGGCTCTTCTTATTGGCACCTTCCAATGATCTTTACAGTTGCCATTTGAAATCATCAAAGGTAAATGTGAAAGAAAGAGAGCTCTCCTCTTGAGGTCCAACATTATGGTTTTAGGATATGGACTACAAGCTCCCAAACACATGCTCTTGGATCAAAGATCACTTCTTTCTGAATCTGTAGCTATATCTAGAATCAATCTGAGAAGTTATATCCCATCTAATTTTACTGGCACCTGAATTCCCCTTGAGTATAGTCTGTAAGCTCTTGGAGAGGACAGAGACCAGCCTGACGCTCAAGAGATTTTAGTGACGACATGACGCTCGCCAGTATCATGAGAGCAGGCCATACCCCACTTTAAACCTGATGGGCAGTATGAAAGATGCTGGGAACACAAAGATGAGTAACATGTGGTCCTTTGTCTCAAAGGCTGTCTGCTGCAGTGGTTCTCAAATTTTAGCATTCATAAGAATCAAAAGGAAAGTTGCTTAAAATGTGGATTATTGCCCTCCACCCCTGGTCTGGGTAGAACTTAGGAGTCCACATTTTTAATAAATGTTCTTTTGTGATTCTATCCAAGAATCACACTCTGAGAAGTACTGATCTAATGGATGGGATCTGGAAAAAAAAGTGGAGAAATGACAATGAACAGGGCAAAAGGAAATATTTTATTCCAGAATTGTCAGCATTTACACCTGGCCAGAGAATGTCCTATATTTGTCCTGTGCGTATGTGACATAAAGTCTTCTGCTCACAGCCAAAAGTGGGTAATCACACATACAATTTACACATTTGTCTTTCATTTGCACCTGCTATAGGCATGGCATGCTTGTGCATGCAACTACTGAGTTTAGCTTGGGGATCCCTAATTGAAAACACACAGCTCAGAGCAGGATGCAGGCATGATAGTGTAGAAAGGGCCACTAGCCAGGTGTATGATTGTCTCTTCTAACTACGTTTTTCTACTGGCAGAAAAAGAGGCAGTAACATCTCAGGTAGATGTGGTTGCCATAGAGACAGAAGTTGCAATTTACCAGGGAACATTGCTGCAAATAGCAATAAAAAAGCAATTCAGTGGAGGTCAGAGGCACAAATTCACTGAAGCTACAATCAAACCAGACAGCTGCTCAGTCCATTCAATAAGAATTTTGCAGTTGCCATTGTGAGGTAAGTGGAAGAGTGGTGAAATGACGCCAAGTGATTCACTCCTGCTTACATGTCCCCACATGCCTGACGTCATTCGGCCCAAGGAGGGACCTCAAGTTGCTGTGCCTGGAATTCGGGTAGAAGAAGGGGCAGAAAATAGACAAAAATGTTATTTTTAATCCAGTGATTCAAAAGTAAGAATTCACAACTACGATGAGATTCTCAGATATGACACTTGATAATCCAACATGGAGACAAATAGGATTATATATTGAAAGCAAACCTAGAGTTTGCTGCTCAAGTTAACCTAAGAGGCAAGCCCTGTCTTCCTCAAAGACACAACTTAATTATTGTTTAACCGATGGACATCATGTGAATATACACATGTAAATACATGTATGTACACACGCACATACATAATTAGAGTAACAGTTATTTATGTTTTAAGTGGAATAGGTTTAGCTAACAAAGACCTGTCTTACTTTTTTCCCTTCTATCCTTTTTTGTTCTGGAACACAGTGTTTGGAGGATATGGATCCAGTGTGTCTTTTTATGTCTTCTCTCTCATATTCTAGGATAGGTGACTTCAATCCTGCTCCCTTTGCCTCTTAGCATTTTCTGTTACAGTTTTTTTTACTACGATTTGGTGGCAGGATGGTAGTGGTGGTGGTGGTGATCTGAAATGTGTATTTTAGACGTTACCTAAATACTAAAATTTCCTCTTTAATTAGCAAGTTGTTAACAGTAGCCTATTTGGTGGCTATTTCCAAGTGATGGAATGTAGAACATTCAAAATGACATAAGCTACGTTCTCTCTCCAGTTGAAATAATGTGGATGACATAGAAGATTAAGCACGACGTTGCCTTTTGTAAGAATGCTGCTCAAGTGTTGGAATGATTCAGTTTAAGCTGAGTGCCTTTAAATGATGTAGCACAATATATGCCTCAGAATGTCCACTCCTTAAAAGCCCTCATGACTAACAGGAGGAGGGATGGTTCCCAGATGCACGTGTTCCATTTTTGATGATCTGGGTGAGCCATTAGTTTGTACACATCTGTCTTTTTCTTTTATCAAGAAAGGCAACTATTTCCTCTGGAGCTCAAGCGAAGAAATAATAATTTGCATGAATGTTGGAAAAAAACTAGCTGTTTTGAACTTATCGGGAAGTTGTATGTCAGTCTCCAATGTATTATGTCCTCAATTAGTAGTGTATCTTTTTCTCACTTTGTTAAGCATCTTTACATTCGTTTTGTTTGTTTGTTTGTGATGTAGAGGTGGAGACTTAAGTTAATCAGTGTATGACACACCATTATCATTGGTTCTCTAGAGTTTATGTTATGTTATGTTATGTTACTATTTTTCTCCTTAATCCCTGGTCTCAACTACAATTACCCTCCTCACTCCACCCCACTCTCCAACTCTTCATATTAGCAGCTACTCTCATGTGTTTAATATATCCTTGTCCCATGTGTTTCATAAACATTGCTGGATAAACTTATATCCTTGAAGTACATATGGAGTTGTCTTGCGAGGTAGATAAGTATGGTGGGTGAGAATCTGGATCCTGGATTCACCTGCCTGGGTTGATATTCTAGCTTCGCCACATACTAGGCACGTGTCCTTGGGTCTTGTTATTTAACATATCTGTGCCTCAGAATCTGCATCTGGATAATGAGGAAAAAATAATAGCATCCATCTTGATGAGCAGTTGTGTGGATTAAAATGTGTATAAAGTGCTTAGAACAGTGTGTAGCACATAGTAAGCACTACATAGATATTAGCTATTAGATATATTTAATTTGCACAAAAGGCATTGTGCTATAGAACCCAGTTATATTTTTTTCGTAAATTTTCACATAACAGCATATTTATACCATCTATCCATTTTCTTTATATATATTGCTTCTGAATGTTGTGTAGTGTTCTGCGCATGCATCCTGTACATTTCACCTACAATTTATCCACTAATACGGACACTCAGATTGCTTCTGTCCTATTACATTGTAGCCAAGGCTATAATGAGTGCCCTTATAGTCCCTGAAGGACTGGGGGAGAATTTCTTTGGGTTACATATCCAGCAGTGAGATTACTGGGCCACTGGGTGTGCGAATACTTTATTTTGCCAAGAACTGTCATCATGTTCTCTGCGTGGCTCTTATCAATGATGCTTGGGATTTTCTCTCTCCTCTTACTCTCACCAACACATGTTATAATCCAGCTTTGTGACTTTTGCCAATTGGTTGGAAGAAAAGAGGTATTTTATTGTTGTTTTACTTTTTTAACCTCTTTGATGGTAGAGTGTTGCATTTCTTTATATATTTCTCAGCCATTTAAATTTTCTCCATTCATACCCTTTGCCCATTTTTCTACTTTTTTATTTTATTTTATTTTTGTGAGGAAGATCAGCCCTGAGCTAACATCCATGCTCTTAATTTCTGTATGTTTCTGCCTTCTGAGAATGTGCACAGGGTAGAGTCTTGCTGCCTCTGCCCTGATTTTATGCCCTTTTGTTTTTTTTTTTTTCCTTTTCTTTTTTGTGTATGAGGAAGATTAGCCCAGAGCTAACATCCGTTGCCAATCCTCCTCTTTTTGCTGAGGAAGATTGGCCCTGGGCTAACATCCTTGCCCATCTTCCTCTACTTTATATGGGACGCCCGCCACAGCATGGCTTGATAAGCGGTGCGCATGTCCGCGCCCGGGATCCAAAGCTGCGAACCCTGGCTGGCCAAAGTGGAGTGTGTGAACTTAACCACTACACCACCAGCCTGGCCTCTTATATAAACAATCTTTTGATGCTAATTTATCTTCTCATTCCTGAGGCAAACATCTACTTGATCATGATGCATTTTTAATATACTGTTGAAATTGGTAAGCTAAAATTTTATTTAGAATTTCCACGTCCATGATCATAAGTGAAACTGGCCTATAATTATTTCCTTATGATTTCTGTTAAGTAGTTATACTAGTCTTTCATAAGGAGTTGAACAGCTTTTACTCTTTGTTTATTCTCTAAAGAACTTATGAAAGAGGAATATCTGTTCCTTGAAAGCTGGTGAAATTTAACTGTAAAACTGTGTGAGTATGAAGATTTTGGAGGAAATGGAAGATTTTAATGGAGATTCCAATTCCGTGGTCTTTTAAAAGATGCTACTTTTTGGTTTGGTTAACTATCTTTTGGTTTACTTATTCATTGATTTATGTGTTTATTATTTCCACTTTCCCTTGGTTGGGTGGTTTGATTAGAGGTTATGCTATTCCTCTTTTTTCCTAGATTCTTCAGTTGAAAGTTTAAGGTATTCGTTTTCTTTCTTTCTTTTGATAAATGTATTTAAAAGTAAATTTCTAAGTATTTCTTTAACTTAACCCCCTAGAATTTTGCATATAGTCCTTTAATTATCATTTAATCTAAATATTCTCTAAAATTGCTGGTGACTTATTTCCTCTCTAACAAAAGTTTTATTTGGTAGCATTTTTTGTAGTTATGAGATGTATTTTTTAAGTTATATTTTTGCAATTGATTTCTAATTTCACTGCATAACATAATGTGAGAAAACATAATCTGTGTGACCATGTTTCTTTGGACAGTATTGATGCTTTCTTTGTCATTATTATATGGTCAATTTTTGTGAATGTTCTAATGTAAGCATGAAAAATGTGTATATGTAGCTGCTCACACAAGCATATAATATATAAATATATATACATGTATAAATATATACATATATAAATGAATATAAATGCATACCAATCGATATGAGCTTGTTTTTCTTGTTACTGAGATTTTTTATAAGTTTGCTTAGTTTTGGCTCCTTGATCCATCAGTTTCTGAGGGGAATGCTTATAATCTATATCTACAACTTTTGTTATCCAAGTTTACATATATAGTTAAAAGATCAGACTATACTACAAGATAATACATTAAAAAGTCCCCTGATAAACCTCCTCAACATTGGTCTTCACAATAAGTTTTGGATATGACACCAAAAGCACAAGCAACAAAAGAAAAAATCAGCAAGTGGGACTACATCAAACTTAAAAGCTTCTGCACTGCAAAAGAAACAACAAAATGAAAAGGCAACCTATAGAATGGGAGAGAATATTGCAAACCATGTATCAGATAAGGGGTTAATATCCAAAATTTATAAAGAACTCTACAACTCAATAACAAAAATCAAACAATCCAATTTAAAAAAATGGGCAGAGGAACTAAATAGACGTTTTTGCAAAGAAGACATCCAGGTGGCTGACAGGTACATGAAAAGGTGCTCAACCTAATCATCAGGGAAATGCAACTCAAAGTCACAATGAGAGATCACCACACACATGTCAGAATGACTATCATCAAGAAGACAAGAGGTAACAAGTAGGATGTGGAAAAAAGGGTACCCTTGTGCACTGTTGATGGGATTGTAAACTGGCCCAGCCACCATGAAAACCAGTATTGAGGTTCCTCAAAAAATTTAAAATAGAACTACCATATGATTCAGCAATCCCACTTCCGGGGATATATCCAAAGGAAATAAAAACTGGTTATTGAAGAAATATATGCACTCCCATGTTTTTTGCAGCATTATTCACAATAGTTAAGATATGGAAACAACCTACATGTCTATCAGTGGAGGAATGGATAAAGAAGATGTGGTATATATATATACAATGGGATACTATCCAGCCATCAGAAAAAAGTGAATTCTGCCATTTGTGACAACGTGGATGGATCTTGAGGACATTATTCTAAGTGAGATAAGTCATACAGAGAAAGACAAATACCTGTATGATATCCCTTATGTGCGGAATAGAAAAATCCCCAAACTCAAAAAACCAGGGAGTGGAATGGTGGTTACGGGGGGCGGGGGGGGGGGGGAACGAGAAAGATGTTGTTTAAGGGTGTGTACTTGCAACCAGTAGATGAAAAAGTCCTGGAGAACTAATGCACAGTACAAGGACTACAGACAACAAAACTGTGTTATAAAGGTTCAACTTGCTAAGAGACTAGATCTTAATTGTTTTTACCACTAGAAGAAATGATAATTATGTGACACAATAGAGGTGTTAGTTAATGGTACAATGGCAATCATATTACAAATAAATGTATCAAATCAATATGTTGTACACTTATACTTATACAATTATATCTCAATAAAAAAAAGTTATATGCAAAAGAATAAGTTCCCTGCCCCACACCCCTCTAACCACATTTTCTTCCCAGAAGCAAGCAACCCAAACTTTTTTTGTGTGATCTTTTTTGTTAATATTCTACATATTGAAAAACTTTATATATATATGTGTGTGTGTATCTATATATATATGTATATATATTTGTAATTTTGGCATTATCTACTGACTTCCCCTTATGGAAGAGGTAGGTTTAGCTCTATTATACATACTCCTCTCTCCCTTCCTCTTTTCTCTCTTCCATCACAGAATATAATTATATTTTTCCCAAGCTGCATAGAATGCTGTGATTATCTACCCTTTATTATGTATTTTTGGTTATGTTTAACAACTGCTTCATTTTCTCACTTGCTATGTATCCAAAATGTAAAGCTCATTTCAAATGATCAAACGTACCAGATAATCTACCATTTTTTCCCTTACTTATTTGGGATTGACTATGTCCTGAGCCTAGTGCATCCTGGTCTTTTTTTTTTTAAACGAACCTCCTAGGGATTCCCTTATCTCTTTTATCCAGTGAAGCTACTCTTTCCTGTTTCCCATGTCTTTTGTGGTTTGCTCCCCTATTTTGTGGAGCACAAGTGGCGTCTTGACGAAGAATCAAAGGAAGGATGGTTGTTAGACTTTGCTCGGCTGAAAATATTTTATTTCCTTTCACACTTGATTGATGCATTTCATAGTATATAATACTACATTTGAAATCCTTTTTCCTTAGAATGTTTAAATTGTGGCTTTATTGTCTTCTAGTTCCAGTGTTGCTATTAAGCTATCCTTCCTAGGTTGTTTCCCCTTTCCCGCTGTAAGAGGGGAAAGAGGATGAAGGAAATCTAAGGGGTAGACCTGTCCACTTAACACCTGTGCACTTGCTGGTATCTTCTTTATGCCACAAACAGCCTTGGACAGACTCTAATGTATTCCTGTCACCTGAGGCTGGCACGGGGTTGACAGAGCTTATTTTTTCTGCAGAGCATTGCAGAATGGTCCAGCCAGGGCAATCTCAGGGGAGAAAAGAGCATACTTAGGAAGCATTCACCTGGTCCATGTGCCTAGCCCTTTTCTCCAGGCTGCTCTTCACCCAGACTCAGGTACCTTCATTTATAGGATCCATCAACCACTCTTTAATTCTGAGATGTTGCTAGTTTGTGTTTGGTGTGACATAGCAACCTAAGACAATGTATCACCTAATCAGGAACCCCAAGGGTTTCTTTTTACAGTGTAGGCGAATCTTGTTCAAAAACATATGTTCAAACACAAGATTTATTAGTTAATTTTGTTATAATAAACTCGTATTGGAATAGACTTTATATGTTGTTAATCTGTTTTCCAGTCTTTCCCCTTGCAGTAAATGACATCTCCGTCCAGTCAGTTGCTAGTCTGACATCTGAGAATCAGTCTTGGCTCTTCCCTCGCTCTTATCTCATCTATCCATTTCATCTCCAAATCTTATAGATTTTTCCTTCAAATTACTTCTTAAATCTGTCCACCTTTGTTATATCCCCTACCAGTATATTAGTTAAACTCTATTATTTCTTATTTGGGCTACTGCAGTTGCTCTAAATGGTCTTATTTTTTTAAAAAATCAGCTTTATTGAAGTATAATTCACATATATAAAATTCACTCACTAACAATGAACCGTTTGATTATTTTTAGCAAATTTATACAGTTGTGCACCCACCAGCACAATCCAGTTTTTTTTAATTGTAGAAAGAACATTTGACATGATATCTACCCTCTTAATAAATTTTTAAGTGTGTAATATATTATTGTTGTACAATGTTGTACAGTAGATCTCTAGAGCTTATTCATCTTGCTTGACTGAAAATTGATGCCAGGTGATTAGTAATTCGCCACTTCCCATTACCCCCAGCCCATGGCAACCACCATTCCACTCTTTGATTCTATTATTTGACTATTTAGATACCTCATACAAGTGTAAGCATGCAGTATTTGTCTTTCTGTGATTGGCTTATTTCACCTAACATAATGTCCTCAAGGTTCATCTATTTTGTTGCATGTTGCAGGATTTCCTTCTTTTTTAAGGTGGAATAATATTCCATTGTATGTATATACCACATTTTCTTTGTCTATTCATCCACTGATGGACATTTAGCTTGTTTCCACATCTTGACTAATGTGAATACTGCTACAATGAACATGGGAGTGCTAATATCTCTTTGAGATTCTGATTTTAATTCTTTTGGGTAAATAACCAGAAGTGGGATTGCTGGAGCACATTGTACTTCTATTTTTAATTTTTGTTTTTTTGTGAGGAAGATCAGCCCCGAGGTAACATCCATGCCAATCCTCCTCTTTTTGCTGAGGAAGACCGGCTCTGAGCTAACATTTATTGCCAATCCGCCTCCGTTTTTTCCCCAAAGCCCTAGTAGATAGTTGTATGTCATAGTTGCACATCCTTCTAGTTGCTGTATGTGGGACGCCGCCTCAGCATGGCTGGAGAAGCGGTGCGTCGGTGCGCACCTGGGATCCGAACCTGGGCCACCAGTCGAGGAGCGCACGCACTTAACCACTAAGCCATGGGGCTGGCCCCCTATTTTTAAATTTTTGAGGAACCTACATGCTGTTTTCCATAGCAGCTGCACTATTTTGAATTCCCACCAATAGTGTACAAGAGTCCCAATTTCTCCACATCCCCTCAACATTTGTCTTTTGTTTTTTTGATAATAGCCATCTTGACAGGTGTGTGGTGATATCTTGTGGTTTTGATTTGCATTTACCTGATAATTAGTGATATGGAGCACCTTTTCATATACCTCTTGGCCATTTGTATGTGTTTGGAGAAATGTCTCTTCAAGTTCTTAGCCCATTTTTTAGTTGAGATATTAGGTTTCTTTAAAAATATTGAGTTGCAGGAATTCCTTATATATTTTGAAGACTAACCCCCTACCAGATACATGGTTTGCAAATATTTTCTCCCATTTCATAGGTTGTCTTTTCACCTCGTTGACTATTTCCTTTGCTGTACAAAAGTTTGTCAGTTAGACATAGTCCCATTTGCTTATTTCTGGTTTTGTTTCCTGTGATTTTGGTGTCATAGCCATGAAATCATTGTCAAGACCAATATCATGAAATTTTCCCCTGTGTATCTTCTAGGGGTTTTACAGTTTCAGGTCTTACATTTAAGTTTAATATATTTTGAGATGATTTTTGTATATGGTGTAAGATAAGGGTCCAATTCCATTCTTTTGCACGTGGATATCTAGTTTTTCCAGCACCATTTATTGAAGACACTATCCTTTCCCCATTGTGTATTCTTGGCACTGTTTTTGAAGATCAGTTGACCATGTACGTCTGAGTTTGTTTCTGGATTCTCTACTCTGTTCTATTGGTCTATATGTCTGTCTTTACACCAATACCATACTGTTTTGATTACTGTAGCTTTTTAATATGTTTTGATATCAGGAACTGTGATATCTTCAGCTTTGTTCTTCTTTCTCAAGGTTGATTTGGTTATTCAGGGTCCTTTGTAATTCCATATGAATTTTAGAATTGTTTTTTGTATTTCTGTAGAAAATGTCATTGGGCTTTTGATAGACATTGCATTAAATCTGCAGATTGCTTTGGGTAGTATGGACATTTTAACAATATTAGGTCTTCCAATCAATGAACATGGGATGTCTTTCTATTTGTTTGTGCCTTGTTTAATTTCTTCATCAATATTTTGTAGTTTTCAGCATATGAGACTTTCACCTCCTCAGTTAAGTTTATTCCTAAGAATTTTATTCTTGTTTGTGTTATTACAAATGTGACTGTTTTCTTAATTTCATTTTCAGATAGTTCAGAGTTAGTGTATGGAAATACAACTGATTTTTTGTAGGTTGATTTTGTATCCTGCAACTTTACTAAATTCATGTATTAGTTCTATCAGTTTTTATTATGGAGTCTTCAGGGTTTTCTATATAAAAAACCATGTTGTCTGCAAACAGGGAAAATTTTACTTCTTCCTTCCTGATTTGGATGCCTTTTATTTCTTTTAGTTTTTCATGATTGCTCTGGCTAGGGCTTCCACTACTACGTTGAGTAGAAGTGGTGAGAGTGAGCATCCTTGCCTTGTTCCTGATCTTAGAATAAAAGTTTCCAATTTTTCACAGTTGGGTATAATGCTAGCTGTGGGTTTGTCATATATGGCCTTTATTACGTTGAGGTATGTTCCTTCTATACCTAATTTGTTGGGCTGGCCCCATGGCTTAGCGGTTAAGTGCACGCGCTCCGCTGCTGGCGGCCCAGGTTCAGATCCCGGGCGCGAGCCGGCGTGCTGCTTCTCCGGCCATGCTGAGGCCGAGTCCCACATACAGCAACTAGAAGGATGTGCAACTACGACATACAACTATCTACTGTAGCTTTGGGGGAAAAAAATAAATAAATAAAATTATAAAAAAAAATTTGTATACCTAATTTGTTGACAGTTTTTATCATGAAAGTGTGTTAAATTTTGTTGAATGCTTTTTATGCTTCTATTGAGATGATCATATGGTTTTTCTCCTTTATTCTGTCAATGGGGTGTATTATATTAATTGATTTTTATGTGTCAAACCATTCTTGCATTCCTGGAATAAATCCCATTTGGTCATGGTGTATGATCATTTTAACAAGCTGTTGGATTCTGTTTGCTAGTATTTTGTTGAGGATTTTCACATCTGTATTGATAAGGGATATTGGTCTGTAGTTTATTTTCTTGCGGTGTCTTTGTCTGGCTTTGGCATCAGGTTAATGCTGGACTCATAGAATGAGTGTGGAAGTATTTCCTCCTCTCTTATTTTTTGGAAGATTTTGAGAAGAGTTGGCATTAATTCTTCGTTTAGTGTTTGGTAGAATTCACTAATGAAGCCATTTGGTCCTGGGCTTTTCTTTTTTGGGAAGTTTTTGATTACTGATTCAATCTTCACACTAGTTATAGGTCCTTTCAGACTTTCTATTTCTTTATAATTCAGTCTTGGTAGGTTGCATATTTCTAAAACTTCTCCATTTATTCTAGGTTATCAAGTTTTTTGGCATATAGTTGTTCATAGCAGTCTCTTATAATCCTTTTTATTTCTGTGGTACAGTTGTAATGTCTCATTTCATTTCTGATTTTATTCATTTGAGCCTTCTCTCTTTATTCTTAGTCTAGCTAAAGATTTGTCAATTTTATCTTTTCAAAAAATCAACTGTTATTTTAGTTAATTTTTTTATTGCTTTCCTATTTTCTTATCTTTTTTTTTTTTTGAGGAAGATTGGCCCTGAGCTAACATCTGTTGCCAATCCTCCTCTTTTTCTTTTTTCTCCCCAAAGCGCCAGTACGTAGTTGTATATCCTAGTTGTAGGTCCTTCTAGTTCTTCTATGTGGGATGCCGGCTCAGCATGGCTTGATGAGCGATGAGTAGGTGTGCGCCCAGGATGTGAACCAGCGAGCCCCGGGCCGCCTAAGTGGAACGCATGGACTTAACTGCTATGCCGCCGGGCCAGCCCCTGTTTTTCTATTTTCTATTTTGTTTACTTCTGCTCTAATCTTTGTTATTTCCTTTCTTCTGCTAACTTTGGGTTTAGGTTGTTGCCATTTTTCTAGTTCCTTGAGGTATAAAGTTAGGTTGTTTGATATTTTTCTCTTCTTTGACATAGGCGTTTATTGCCGTGAACTTCCCTATCAGTACTGTTTTGGTACACCCTATACATTTTGGTGTATATGTTTTTGTTTTCTTTTGCCTCGAGATATTTTCTAATTTCCTTTTCTATTTCTTATTTGACCCAATGGTTGTTCA
Organism: Ceratotherium simum simum; assembly: GCF_057802395.1. NCBI lineage: Eukaryota > Metazoa > Chordata > Mammalia > Perissodactyla > Rhinocerotidae > Ceratotherium > Ceratotherium simum. Next base: position 59,020,388 of record NC_141909.1, on the reverse strand, counting down.
AGTATGTGTTGTTTAATATCCACATAGATTTGAATTTTCTAGTTTTCCTTCTGCTATTGATTTCTAGTTTGATTCCACTGTGGTCAGAAAAGGTACTTGGTACCATTTCAATCTTCTTATTTGTTTTGTGACCTAACGTGTGATACATCCTGAGTAAAGATCCGCGTGTACTTGAGAAGAATCTGTATTCTGTTGCTGTCGGGTGGAAAGTTCTGTATATGTCTGTGAGGTCTACTTAGTCTATGGAGTTATTCCCCTCTTTCTTTTCTTATTGGTCTTTCTAGATGTTCTGTCAATTACTGAGAGTGAAGTATTGATGTCTTCTACTATTTTTGTATTGCTCTCTACTTTTTTCTTCAGTTCTGTCAATGTTTGCTTTTATATATTTAGAGGTTCTGATGTTGGGTGCATATATTTGTAATTGTTATATTTTCCTAGTGGAGTGATCCTTTTATTGTTATATAATATCCTTCTTGTCTCTTTTGACAGTTTTTGACTTACGGTCTATCTTGTCTGATATAAGTATAGCCATCTGTGCTCTTTTAGTTACTATTTGTATGGAAAATCTTTTTCTATCTTTTCACTTTCAATCTGTGTGTGTCCTTAAATGTAAAATGAGTCTGTTGTAGACAGCATATAGTTGGATCTTGTTTTTTCATCCATTCAGTGACTTCATGTGTTTTGATCGGGGAATTTAGTATATTTACACTTAAGAATTTGTTGATAGGTAAGGATTTATTATTGCCACTTTATTAGTTGTTTTGTTAGTCTTGTTATTTTGTCTGTCTTTTCTTCTCTTGCCATCTTCTGTTTTTTGTTGATTTTTGTACTGATGTGCTTTGATTTCTTTATTTTTTGTATGTTTGTAACTTCTATATATATTTTCTTTTGGTTACCTTTGAGTTTACATAAAATATCTTATAATGGCCTATTTTAAGCTGATAACGACTTAAGTTCAACTGCATACGAAAATTCTACACTTTAACTTGTCTCCACACACATTATGTTTTTCTTGCCACAACTTTCAACTATTCTTATTGTGTATCTTCTAACATTTTTTTATTATAGTTCTTTTAATATTTTGTGTTTAACTTTTGTATTAGAATTAAAAGTGATTTACTCACCACAATTACAGTAATATAATATTCTATATTTGTCTATATATTTACCTTTACCAATCAGTTTCATACTTTCTTATGCTATTATGTTGCTTTTTAGCATCCTTTTGTTTCAACTTAAAGAACTGCCTTTAGCATTTCTTGTAAGGCAAGTCCAGTGTTAATGAACTTCCTCAGCATTTGTTTGTCTGGAAAGCCTTTCTCTCTCCTTTTTTTTTTTTTGTGAGGAAGATTAGCCTTAAGCTAACTTCTGTTGCCAATCTTCCTCTTTTTTTTGCTGAGGAAGATTGGCCCTAAGCTAACATCTGTGCCCATCCTCCTCTACTTTATATGTGGGGTGACTGCCACAGCATGGCTTGATGAGCAGTGTGTACATCCGCACCCAGGATCTGAACCTGTGGACCCCAGGCTGCCAAAATGGAGCATGAACTTAATCACTATGCCACTGGGCCAGCCCCTATCTCTCCATTTTTGAAAGACAGTTTTGCCGAGTATAGTATTATTGGTAGGCATTTTTAATTTTTTTACATTCAGTACTTTGAATGTATCACCCTGTTCCCTTCTGGTCTGCAAGTTTTCTGCTGAAAAATTCACTGACAGTCTAATGGTGATGGTGGTGGGGATTCCTTGTATGTGACAAGTCACTTTGCTCTTGCTGCTTTCAAAATTCTCTCCTTGTCCTCGGACAATTTGATTTTAATGTGTCTTCATGTGGATTTTTTAAGCTTTATCTTATTTGATGTCTTTTGGACTTTTTGGATTTGGATGTCTCTTTTTTTCCCCAGGTTTGGGAAGTTTTCAGTATTTCTCTAAATAAGCTTTCTTGCATTTTCTCTCTCTTCTCCTTCCAGGATTCCCATGATTCATATATTAATCTATCTGATTGTGTCATTTAAGTCCTATTGCTCCTCTGACAATTATTTCCAGTGCTCTGTCTTCAAATTCTTTGATCCTTCTTCTGTTTGGTCTAGAATTATGTTGAAACCCTCTAGTGACTTTTTCAGTTTAGTTACTGGGTTCTTCAGCTCCGTGATTTCAGTTTGGTACTTTTTAATATTTTCTTTCTCTTTGTTGAAATTCTCTCTTTGTTCATGCATTGTTCTCTTGACCTCGGTAAGCATCTTTCTGAGAATTATTTTTAATTCTCTGTCAGGTAAATCATGTAATTCTGTTTCATTAGGGTTGGTTTCTGGAGATTTAATTTGTTTCTTTGGAACATCTTTGGCTGTTTCTTCATTTTTCTTGACTCTCTTGTATTGGTATCTACATGTTAGACAAAGCAGGCACATCTCTCAGTCTTTATGGCCTGACCTAATATAGGAGACGTTCCCCACCAGTGAGCCCAGCCAGAGATTCTGGGAGCCCCTGTCAACTCTTTCCCTCCCCAGAGAGAATCAGACAGCTGTGGTTTAGTCTACTTGTCTGCTCACTCTCTGCTGAGCTGGAAGGGTAGCTATGGCATCTACCAGCCCAAGCTGTTGCCTCCATTCTCCCCCAGGCTTCTAGGCGGCACTGGACCTGTTAGAGCTCCTAGACTGGTGATACGGATGTTAGTTTTTTGGGCAGCCCCAGAAAAGTGTGAATGCCGATGCATGGATCAATCCTTTCAATCCTCAAGTGGAAGTTGAGAGCTGGGATTTTTCATCTGTTTGCTCTGTGCTGAGCTGGAGGATCAATGGTGCCTACTAGCCCAAGGTGTCACCTCCTTTCTCTTCTGGGAGGCTAGACTGTGCTGGATCTATCAGAGCTCTAAGACAGAAACCAGTCCTCTGGTAAGCCACCTTGGAAAAGTTGGGGTGCTGAGTGTGGAACCAACCACTTCTCTCCCTTGGGAGAAGGTATGAGGTAGGGGGTCTCTTCCTAATTGAATGGCACTGAACTGGGGGCAGAGTCTCTGGCAAGAGGGTGTCCTGAATCTCCATACCGGTTTTGGTGAGTCTGGTTTTGCATTCTCTCAGAGTGCAGCAGTCTTCCAATTAGTTTCTAATTTCTCCTCAAAGGGAATTCAGCCATGAAATGTTGCTGAATTGGTGTGTTTGTGTGGGTAAGGAAGGTCTAAGGCTTCCTATGCTGTCAGATTGTTGACATCACTCCGCTCTTCAATTTTGCTCCCACTCTATTGTCTACACAATAGCCAGTCTTGTCTTTTCAAACGCCTCACCAAGGCATTCATGGCTCAGCACGATTATGTTCTTGCCTTTCTCTCCAATCTACAGAAATGCTATTCTCTCTCTCTCTCTCACTAAATTTCAGTTCCTAAAACACACTGCATTCTTCAATAAGTCTCTATACATGCTGTTTTGTGTGTGTTAAACGCCCTTTCCCCAACTAGTTATTGTTCATTCTTCAAATGTCAACTTAAATAGTACTTCTTCGGAGAAGTTTTCCCTGAACACTTATTCTGAAGTGAGTCCTCCCTAATATAATTCTCTCTTAGTGTCATTTTCTTTTTCTCTATATCATGTACCAGAATTGTAATTATACTGGTATTTTTTGTTTACTTAGTGTCTATCTCCCCAGTAGGTTTGCAAACACTACAAGGCAGACACCTTGTCTGTTTTGCTCAGCACCGTGTCCCTACCTGAGGAGAGTGCCTGGCACATTGTAGGGATATAATGAATATATGTGGATTGATTGACAACAGTTACCTGCTGGGAGTGTATTTCTCTGTAGATCTGGCTGAATAAGCTTGGTTTGGGCATTTGGTGTTTTCTGCATCTTTATGGTTAATATTTCATCTTTTGCAGCAGATGAAATAAAAAAGAGAATGAAAAAGAGCAAAGGAAAATGGTTTTAGAAGTGTCCATATTTGTTATGTATATGTGTGTTTGTTGAGTTTTGTGGAAGAGGAAAAGAGGGAATTAGAAAATAGGGTGCTTATGTGGTAATAAAGTTAATTCCACGTATTTATGGGTTTCTGGAAATGTGGAGTAATTTATTCATTCCCTGAGAGCCTACTATGCATGAAGCTCTGAACCAGATGCTATAGAAAATTTAGACTTACAGGCTGATATCTAAGAACTTGCACTTAAACATGCAATTGTGTGTGTAAAGAAAACATTATATGTATAAGGTTATAATATACATATACACACAAAGTTATTTTATATACAAAGTTACAATACAAAGTAGAATAGTTTAAGTACTCCCACAGAGCTACAGAGCTCAGGACTGGGCTGATGGATAGGGAGAGAATCAGGTAAGACTTGAGGACATAGACGACAGCTTAGCATCGAAGCATGGGCAGGATTTTGAGAGGCAGTGTTTGGTCTTCCCTGACTTTCAAATAATATGAGCAATACTGTACAATGGATCAAGCTCTATGATCAAAATGAGTTTAATATGATCGTCTCTCCATGGATATTAGTATTGCAAATACAAATGCATACTGTATAAAAATGGCTCACAAGTTAAGATTCTGAGTTATTTAATATGAGAGTGATAAGAGGTAATTTCATGCTAATTAACTGAATTTTTGTTTTGTCATTAGCCTAAAAGGAAATTAAAACTCATCTGAATCATGACTTCTCTTCAGCGGGCCATCAAGAATTTGAGAAAAAAGGTATTTTCAACACTCTTCATGAATTTTTAAGCAAATGCAGGCTGTGAATTAAAAAAAACAAGCCTAGAAATGAAGTAATTTATCTACCAAAATATTTTTGTTTATGTGAACATAAACCTACATCTACTTAGGACACAATTTGATTCGGTTTGAACATAATTCTTATTTTCTTTTATAATCTTCCTTCGATTATACTATATACAGCACAGCTAATTGCTTCTGAGCATTTTAATGTGAGAGGGGATTTCACTCCCCTCTCTCAAGGCAATTTGGTTCCGTAAATAGCCAGGCAGTGTTCTTACTCACGTAAGTCACACAGTGGTTTGTAAATGTTATAGCCTCTGTTTAAAGGTGAAATGATGACAGCAAAGTGCCCGCTAAGGATTTAACAATTCATAGGGATCTAGTTTTCTGTTACATAATCTCCTTTTCCTTAGGAAACATTTAGTAATATGCCCTTTACAATGGCAAATTAAATAGGAGGACATAAAAGAAGAAATTGCACATGGGATTCTCTGTCTTTATCTAGGGCAATAGGAGTCTGCAGCGTAGCAGAGGAGCTCACTAAGCAGTGACCAGTCTTATTCTACTTGGACGTAGATAGCTGCATATAGCCCAGCACAAGAGAGCCTTCAATTTCACAGGAGTTAAATCAGGAAAACTAAACCATAATAAACTGGAAGCTGCCGTAGAAAAATAAGTGTCAATCAGATATTTGATTAAAAAATCAAATCAGGAAGTGAAGGAGGATAGGCTCTATGAAAAGAAATTAAAAGTTGCTGCATGGTATAAATTTTAAAAATCTTAAAGTTACAGTCATTTTGCAAGGATGTGTGGCTACATATATTTAAGCAAATCTTTCTATGTTTTGTCTCATGTCTAAGGTATTTTTATGTTTAAGAATATCTACTAACTGAAACGAAAGTTGATCCTGTCTGCTTAGCATTGCATGGATCTGGAGCTCAGTCTGCAGCAAGTTCTCATAAGACACTCAGATCTCCTCAGTCCACCTTCGGGGTTTGTAAAACACATGCAGGAAAACTTAATGTCTAACTTTTGACCAACTTACTGTTTTAAAGGAAGTTGTTTATACTCATACAAGATTCAGGAGCTAGATCTACTGGATTCAGGCTCTGGATTCTCAGTGAGATGTTTAATGGATTCTGCTCTAATCTCTCCAAAGGACCATGAAGCACTCATTGAAGGTAATATAAGAATCCAACACAATTAAATTTCTTTTTATAATTTTTAGATGTACAACATTATAATTCAACATCCGTATACACTACAAAGTGATCACCCACAAAAATCTAGCTGCCATCCATCACCCTACACTTGACCCCCCCTTCACTCCTTTCACCCACCCCCCAACCCCCTTCCCCTCTGGTAACCACTGATGTGTTCTCTATATCTATGAATTTGTTTTTGTTTTGTTTAAACAAACAAACAAACAACCTTTAAAAATAATAGCCTTTTTAAAGTGCAGTTTTAGGTTAACAGCAAGAGTGAGCAAATAGTACAGAGAGTTCCCATATATTCCCTGCCCCCTCCCCCAGCTTCCTGACTATCAACATCCTCCACCAGAGTGGTACATTTGTTACAATCTATGAATCTACATTGACACATCATTGTCACCCAAAGTCCATAGTTTACAGTAGGGTTCACTCTTGGTGTTGTACATTCTATGGGTTTTGATAAATGTATAATGGCGTGAATCCAATAATTAAATTTTTTAGACTTAATAACACAGGAAATTAATTCAAAACATATCCACAAGTTTGGAATTCTGGGTTATACTAAAGAAAAATTGCACCAGACAAGTTAGACAGGCAAGGAAGACTTTATTTGAGACACTTATGGTGGAGGGGAGAGATTAAACTCAACTTCACTGAAACAAAAGGTGGGAGAGTTTTTAAGTGCTGGAGTGAGCTAGTGGAAAGGTACTGGAGGAAGTTAAGGGGAGATTCCTCAAGGTGATTAGGCCATCTGTGTTTGCTAATTGTCGATTACCTAAGGTAGGCTCCTATCCTCCCAGAGAGACTGGGAGATAGGGGCCGTGATTTTCTTTGATGATTACATTTCAAAGGGATGACTCCCAGTCCACGAGAAAGACATTCCTGGGTTGTAAAACTGGCAAGAGGCTGGGAGAAGATTTACATCTCAAAGTAGCAGAGAAAGAATTTACAATTGCAAGTTTTCTAAAGTAAATGCTCCAAGAAAAGGGAAGTCAGGGACCTATAGTCAGGAAAAAACCTGTCTAAGGTTTAGACAAATTGAGGGGAATGTCAATGCCTTCTTGGTCAGTTTCCATGGAAGAGATTTAAGGTAGTCACTAATGAACTGGCTTGCTCTCTTCTGAATTCCTTAAAATGAAGCTTCATATATAATAACTAAAGCTGCTGACTCTAGAATTTCCTAAATCAGGGCAATTTCCAAAGACTCCGCATTGGTATAGAGACCAAGGGATCGAGCAGTGAGTCTGGAAGGCAGCAAGGATGGAGGAGTAGAGTTAGCACTTCTGAATAAAAGTGGTCACCGAGAAACTAGAATTGTAAGCTTGGCAACAGCACCTTCTCTCTCTAATTTCTTTTCCTCTTCCTCACAACTCTCAGTGACTTATTGCTCTTTTATGTCTCTCTTTTCCCTCTGAGGCTACCCTGGTTTCACATGTGTTTGGATTTGGGAGTAAAGCGGTGATGACCAGGATCTGCCTTACACATAACTCCCTTATAATTCAGATTCATGGCGGTGACCTTCTTTATGATCCATAGAAGCCTCTCGATCCTAGCAGTACCTTTAGACTCAGTGCACTAAGAAAGTAATTGCTTGCTAAGATGAAACTTCAGGCTGTGGTAGTTTGGTTTATTAGAGGAGATGTTCTTGGACTGCAACCCTGACTATCATAGTCCTAAAAAGAAATTGAGGCAGATGTACTGCGGAGGCTGATGCTGGGCAGTGGGAGCCTAGACCACGACCAGCTGGTTCAGCCGGACTCACCTCCTCAGTATAGCAGCCAAGTACTGTAAATCAATTGCAGGCATTTGCACACATGAGCATGTTAAACATCCATTTGCTCACTACTTTTAGGGAAGAAGTTTCTGATGATTTCCTGGGCTATGATCAAGTGTGGAACAGGAGGAGAACAAGGGTTGGGAATGGCATTTACAAGACAATAGGGAACAGGAAAATCTCCACTTACCTAGAGTGGAGTTTCGGAGACCAGGAACTACCAGAAAGAATGGGAATGTAAATTTTTGATCATGATATGTTATAGAAGACAGGGAGGGTTCTAATTTAGAATGTGCCAAACTGAAGACACTTTCCCCTCAAGATTCTGATTCCAAGATACTCTCTTTCACTCTGTGGTTCCTCTGGGAGGGAGTCTGTCAGTACTGCTGCTTGGCTGTGTTAGAGGAGAGGGGCTAAACCCTCTCTCCAGCCTAGAAGCAAAACCCTGCCTCTCTTCCCCTCTGAAGGAGGCTGAGTGCACCCCTCTGCCAGGCTCGCCTCACTCTTCTGCCTATTCTAGAGCCCTCACTTCAGCCCTAGTCCTGTACCCAGATAACTGTACTGCAGAGAAGAGACTTAGAATTTTAGGAATGCTGGAGGTCTAAGGTCATGAATGGGGGCATTGAAAGGGAGACCAGCAAGCATCATTTTGTCCTCGAATTCTCATCTGGGAAGCAAGTATTGGGAAATGTATGCAAGTTGCAAAAGGATAGAGGGAAACCAGAGGCTGAGCTTTTGCCCTAGATACCATCGAGTGCTTCCTCTACTTGATTCCTGCACTCAGTTGCTCCATCATTTTCCATGTTGACTTCTTGGTTTTCTTCCTCAGTTTAAGGTTCCAATGCTTTTGCCTTCATTTGTGTTTACTCTCTCATGTCCATTATCTTGCTGCTCATTCCTCTGGTCTTACTGGACGAGTCACTCTTGGAGCCATATACTCACTCAGAGTCACTGAAGGGTGTGGCGATCATGAGCTTTGATTGGCGCAGTCTGGGCAGTGTGTTTTTGATTCTATTTGGAGCTTAGAATGCTCTGGACACATTATGCACAAAATGCCTTATCTTCATGGAATCCAGCCTAGATCTTGCAAGAAATGGTTTCAAAACCATTCTCCCATCTCTAGGGAGAATGAGTCCATGTTATTGTTTGGTAGGCTATTCCAGCCTGTATCCACTTTGACGTACATGTAAAAGTTCTCCTTGTGCAAACATAGTCTGTTTCTATTCTCTCTGATCCACCCCCATCCCTTCCATGGGCTCAGAAGACAAGGCCTCAAGTCATAACATCAGCAGGGAGGCTGAGGTTTGGACTTGCAGGAACTTTGATCCTCGCTTTGACTTTGATTCCTGGTCCTACTGATTTTAATGTCTTCCTTCAAGATATCCCCAAAGACTAGATAGTAGGCAGCACAGGTGTTTAAGAAATTCTTTTACTCTTGAATTTGCCACTATTGTCTTTCTCTATCTTTGCATGCATTTTCATTGCCACTGCCCTAGTGAAGGTTTTTGACATTTCTGCCTAGGCTGTAGTACTAGTCCTTTAACTTTTCTCTCTGGCTTGGGGTTCATCTCTCTTCTACCTTTCTGATAGCCTGTCCTTAGGTCATAAAATGCAGATCATATAATTCTGTTTCCTTGCATAAAAAATCTCGATAACTTACAGTGTGAAATTCAAACTCCTTATCGTAGCACTCTACTCATTTTAAAATTTTGCTCGAACCTTGTTTTCTAGACTCATCTGGTAATCTCCCATCTGTGCAACATGCAAGCCACACAGTTGATGATTCTCAGAAAGTACTGTGCATTTTCTCATGTTAAGGATTGTACCCATTCTGTTCTCGCTACCTGAAATATTTTTTCTCCACTGGGTCAACTGCTTTAATTCTTTTACTCAGCTTAAATCTCACCTTCTCTGTGAAGACATTGATAGTCTCCTAGAGAAAACAGTTAGTTGGCTTCTCCTCTCTGCAGCCCGGAGATGCAGATGCATCCAATAGCATGGCCCACACCACTCTGTCTGTCCTGATGTACAGTGAGCTCCTTAATGGCAATAATGATCTCATATTCATCCTTGGACATTGTATTAGCTTAAAGGCTGCCATAACAAAATGCCACAGACTGGGTGGCTTAAACAACAGAAATTTATTTTCTCACAGTTTTGGAGGCTAGAAGTCTAAGATCAAATTGTTAGCAGGTTTGGTTTCTTCTGAGGCCTCTCTCCTTGGCTTGTCGATCGCCACTTTCTACTACCTGTGTCTTCCCATGGACTTTCCTCTGTGTGCACACATGTCTGTGTCATAATCTCCTCTTCTTATAAGGAGATATAAGACATATTGGATTAAGGCCAACCCTAATGACCTATCCATTTAACCTTAATTACCTCTTTAAATGCTCTATCTCTAAAACAGTCATATTCTGAGGTACTAGGGGTTAAGACTTCAACATAAGAATTTTGGGGGGACATAATTCAGCCCATAACCTACCCCAAAGTATTTCCCTATCCCTGTAGTTAAGAGTTCCCAGAAAAGGGTAGACAACTAATAAATGTTTGGTAAAGGACTGACTAAAGAAGCAGAGGAACAATTGCTTCCAATTCTGTTTCCTCCTGGAAGGAGATTTCAAATGCAAATTTTTTAGGGTGAGAGGTCTGCCTGACCCAGGCAACCATCTCTGCAGAAGAGTGCCTCCTCCTGCATGGTACTTGGTGTCTGCCTCGGCCTGGCCGTACATCATTCTCATGCCCTCTCTGCCCAGGTGCATGATGGCTCAGTCAACCAAGAAATGGACTGGAAACTCCTGGGTGTCGAGGGAAACGCTGCTGGCCACCTGCCACCTACCTTGTGACCTTACCTGAGTCATTCACTCCTTCTCTGATTGGGCGTCCTCATCTGGGCTAGGGAGACACGACATAAATCATATGATTAATCCACTGTTTTAAAATTACCTTTTATTTTATATGATGATAAAGCTGGTCATCAGAAACATGAAGTATAATCATTTCTTTTGAAATGAAGCATCAGAAGAATACAGTTGGAAAAATTGGAAAGAAAGAAACAGAGTATAAAAATGTATGAGAAGTAGAAGTCCCTTAATTAAGGAATAGAAAGAAAGTAACAAAAGAGATACAGATTAGTGAGAAGTGAATTAAAAAGTCACAGATTGCCAGGGGCCGGCCCCGTGGCTTAGCGGTGAAGTGTGCGCGCTCCGCTACTGGCGGCCTGGGTTCGGATCCCGGGCGTGCACCGACGCACTGCTTCTCCGGCCATGCTGAGGCCGTGTCCCACATACAGCAACTAGAAGGATGTGCAACTATGATGTACAACTATCTACTGGGGCTTTGGGGGAAAAAAAAAAGGAGGAGGATTGGCAATGGATGTTAGCTCAGGGCTGATCTTCCTCACAAAATAAATAAATAAATAAATAAATAAATAAATAAATAAATAAAACTGTTTAAAAAAAAAAAGTCACAGATTGCTGGATCACAGTCGCAAAACCCAAAGGGCAATGTGTTTCCCAGCCAAACACCTGGGGGGATGGGGGAGGGTGCAACCAGAGTCATGGAGATCATAGGACCCATCATCAGATTTATTTGACCCATAAATTTGAGGGGACCATCCTTCCTTCTCCCTTGTAGAATAAGTATTACACTGGGGCTAATAAGGTGAAAGTGTGGAATGATTCGAGAGGGCTTTAAAGAGCTTGCTTCCTCCCTCAAAACACTTCTTTTGCCCATTTCCTGATACCTGCAACTTATTTGCCTGAAAACAAGATCATGCAGCAACTGACGGTCATGCTCACAAGAAAATGACTCACACCAGGTCTATTCCTGAGAGCATGTTTTGATAAGAAGGAAGGCAGAGGAGAGAGAAAGAGGGCACCAGACTAAAGGAAAAAATAAACCTGATGTGGCAGGGCCAGAGGAAGGAACGGAAGGGGCCAGAGTCACCTTCCTATCTGTTGGCAACAAAGTTTCTAAATTTCTGTTGAGGTTACTGAAGAATATGCAAATGAGAAAGAGAGGCATGTTACACCGGAAGAAGAGCTTCCAAACAATGTACAAACTGTTGGGAGTTTTAAAAAATGCCGGGATTATTATTTTCATTGTGAAGAAAAAATTGAATGTAATAAATAAACCCATAGCAAGTTCAGCTTCTCTTCCCTGCTAGGTATAAATAGTATATATATATTTTTATTACTGAAAATGTTTTCAATTATGCTAGATATATTAAAGACTGAAAATTATGTTAATGCAACATTGAAGTTATTAACATGAGTTTTCAAAGAGATTATTTTGCTGTAAGCCCAGGAGTTCTAACTTTAAGTAATTTTTTTTAACTGCAAAGTAGAACAAGAATCTTCCTTTGTGCAAAAATCTCATTATAACAATTGTTAGAGTCATGCGTGTTGTTAGCTTTTAAGATGTAACAATCATTCCATTACCAAAGAGAAAGATACCTATCAACTTTCTATATTGATAAACTGTTTGTGTATTTGTTTGTTTACTTTGGCTATGGCTCAGAAGGAAATAGTTAAGAGTATTAATAACACGAGGGATAGATTTCCATTATTCATGCTATTCCTATTTGCTCTCAAAATGCGTGGAGGTTGACCAGGGATTTCTTAGGTGTGGTGGGTTTCCAGTTCTGGTTCTTTTATTTATGTAATATGGGAAATTTGATAGTCGGTGAATGATATAGACCCATAAAGCCACACTTTCCTTATCCACACTGAGAACACGTCCTTTTACCCTCTGTCCGCCAGTAAACACCTCAAGGGATGTTCCCAGCAAGGAATCTTGCTTGCCAAAACCACCTCTGGGCAAAGGAAATTTACAGAAACATATTGCTCCTAAATGAATTATTTGGGTCATAAGAAGAAAAACACATGCATAGAAACTACATTTCAATTCCCCAGTAAGCCATAGGAAAGGTGTATTAGGTTAATGTACCTAATATAGACTAGCAATTTAGCCAGAGGAACTCCTTGCAGGATATTGAAGTAAGTCATTTTGCTAATTCCAAAGAGTTTCTGTACATACACACTGGATTTCTTTTTAATTATTCTACATCTGTTTAGAGGTATGCAATTTCCAACTACGTAATTTGATTTTAAGTACTTTTTCGTTACTATAAATAAAGTGTTACATGCAATTACATTGAAAAATCTGCAGTGCAAAAGCAGGCTGGAGCCCACGGGTTACAGCACTTGAGCATATGGAGGGCTGCTCTTATGGTGTGATGCCAGCTAAATTCAAAAGAACACTTTACTCCTTGAGCTGGATAATAGGCTGATTATATTTAAAGCATATTCACTTCCAAAATCATCTGGTAGGAAAGACAGCACTGTTAAAACTTCAACTCCTTCATTGGACAATATCGTGACTGGGAGGAATTATGGGCAGAAGAAAAAAATAAACCCACCCAGGATCTAGATCTAGAATGCTAATCAGAGTTTTGAAGAGAGAGATCTATTTTTGTCCTGCATCCAGACCTGAGATATTTTCCAGAATAGAAGCTGTTGCTTTCAATCTGTGGGGTGATTTCAAGTAAAGGATTAGCAGATATGTGTCCTTAGAATAAATGTTAACCCCCTTTAGCACCAACCTTGATGATAGGAGACCACATTCAACCTCTCCTTTTCCCAGGTTCAGCTGGTAACAAGTTTTCTGACAGCTGCTGGATGAGGAGAGGCAGGTAATCCTAAAGTCTTTTTTTAGGAAAGTTTCTAGATTTAACATATGCTACAGCAGACAGGGGCATTAGAGATCTCTTATAGACTTCGAATTAAAAATGAGAAAATTTCAAGTAATTTTGCTTGAGACAGAGCAAACTGTCAGCAAACTCACCTGGTCCCTCATCAACTTACTTGCTCCTTTCTTTCCACCCTCTTCCTGTGTGTTTGCCAAAACAGTCTCTCCATTTTAGCTCCGGGGTATGCCACACACTTTGCCATTGCTCATGTCAATTTCCTTCCTACCTCATGCCCCACCCAGCACCATCTGCTGAATCATCCTCAGATATCCTTTTTTTTTTTTATTGAGGTCATAATGGTTTACAACATTGTGTAATTTCAGGAGTACAATATTGTTTATCAGTTTCTGTATAGACTGCATCGTGCTCACCACCAATAGTCTAATTTTTATCCATCACCATACATATGTGCCTTTTTATCCCTTTCGCCCACCCCCAACCCACTTCCCCTCTGGTAACCACTAATCTGTTATCTTTGTCCAGGTGTTTGTTTATCTTCCACATATGAGTGAAATCATGCAGTGTTGTTTTGCTTTGTCTGGCTTATTTCACTTAACATCATACCCTTAAGGTCCACCCATGTGGTTGCAAATGGGATGATTTTGTCTTTTTTATGGCTGAATAGTATTCCATTGTATATATATACCACATCTTCTTTATTCATTCATCTGTAGAAGGGCACTTGGGTTGCTTCCACATCTTGGCCATTTTGAATAATGCTGCAATGAACATGGGATATGTAAATCTCTTTGGATTGTTGATTTCAAGTTCTTTGGATAAATACCCAGTAGTAGGATAGCTGGATTGTATGGTAGTTCTACTTTTAATTTTTTAAGAAATCTCTGTACTGTTGTCCATAGTGGCTGTACCAGTTTGCATCCCCACCAGCAGTGTATGAGGGTTCCCTTTTCTCCACATCCTCTCCAAAATTTGTTATTTTTTGTCTTGGTAATTATAGTCATTCTGACAGGTGTAAGGTGATACCTCATTGTAGTTTTGATTTGCATTTCTCTAATCATTAGTGATGTTGAACATCTTTTCATGTGCCTGTTGGCCATCTGTATATCTTCTTTGGAAAAAGGTCTGTTCATATCCTTTGCCCGTTTTTTGATCAGGTTGTTTGTTTTTTGTTGTTGAGTTGTATGAGTTCTTTATATATTTTGGAAATTAACCCCTTGTCAGATATATGATTTGCAAATATTTTCTCCCACTTGGTGAGTTGTCTTTTAATTTTGTTGATGGTTTCCTTTGCTTTGCAGAAGGTTTTTAGTCTAATGTAGTCTCAAATTTGTTTATTTTTTCTTTTGTTTCCCTTGCCTGGTGAGACACGGTATATGAAAATTGCTGCTATGACCGATGTCAAAGAGTGTACTGCTCATATTTTCTTCTAGGAGTTTTATGGTTTCAGGTCTTACATTCAATTCTTTAATTCATTTTGAGTTAATTTTTGTGTATAGTATAAGATAATGGTCTGCTTTTTTTCTTTTGCATGTGGCCGTCCAGTTTTCCCAACACCATTTATTGAAGACACTTTCCTTTCCCCATTGTATGTTCTTGGCTCCTTTGTCTAAGATTAGCTGTCCATAAATGCGTGGCTTTATTTCTGGGCTCTCAATTCTATTGCATTGATCTATGTGTCTGTTTTTGTGCCAGTACCATGCTGTTTTGATTACTATAGCTTTGTAGTATATTTTGAAGTCAGGGATTGACACAGTAATCAAAAGTCTCCCAAAGATCAAAAGTCCAGGACCAGATGGCTTCTCTGTAGAATTCTACCAAACATTCAAAGAAGGATAGGTATTAAATTGGAATTAAATTAAAATGGAATATTAAAACTATTCCAAAAAGATGAAGAAGACGGAATGCTTCATAACTCATTCTACAAGGCCAACGTTACCCTGATACCAAAACCAGGCAAGGACAACACAAAGAAGGAAAATTACAGGCCAATATCGCTGATGAACATAGATGCCAAAATCCTCAAAAAAATATTGGCAAACCAAATACAGCAATACATTAAAAGGATCATACACCATGATCAATTGGGATTTATACCAGGGATACAGGGATGGTTCAACATCCACAAATCAATCAATATGTTACACCACATCAACAAAATGAGGAATAAAAAAATCACATGATCATCTCAATAGATGCAGGGAAAGCATTTGATAAGATCCAATGTCCATTTATGATAAAAACTCTCAATAAAATGGGTATAGAAGGAAAGTACCTCAACATAATAAAGGCCATATATGACAAACTCATGGCCAACATCATGCTTAATGATGAAAAACTGAGAGCCATTCCTGAGAACAGAAACAAGCCAAGGGTGCCTACTTTTGCCACGCCTGTTCAACATAGTTCTGGAGGTTTTGGCCAGAGCAATTAGGCAAGAAAAAGAAATAAAAGGTATCCAAATTGCAAAGGAAGAAGTGAAACTCTCACTGTTTGCAGATGGCATGATTCTATATATAGAAAACCCTAAAGCATCCATCAAAAAACTATTAGAAATAATCAACAACTACAGCAAAGTTGCAGGGTACAAAATCAACTTACAGAAATCAGTTGCATTTCTATTGACAAATAACGAACTAGCAGAAAGAGAAGTCAAGAATATAATCCCATTTACAATCACAACAAAAAGAATAAAATATCTAGGAATAAGTTTAACCAAAGAGGTGAACGACTTACACTGAGAACTATAAGCTATTATTGAAAGAAATTGAAGACGATATAAAGAAATGGAAAGATATTCCATGCTCACAGATTGGAAAAATAAATATATTAAAATGTCCACAATACCTAAAGCAATCTTTAGATTCTATATAATCCCAATGGGAATCCCAATGGCATTTTTCATGGAAATAGAGCAAAGAATCCTAAAATTTATATGGGAAAACAAAAGACCCCAATTAGCCAAAGCAATCCTGTGAAAAAAGAACAAATCCAGAGGCATCATAATCTCTAATATCGTTTCTTGCTTTAAGATTTAACTCCAGGGGCTGGCCCGATGGCTTAGTGGTTACGTGCGCGCACTCCGCTGCTGGCGGCCCGGGTTCAGATCCCAGGCACGCACCGATGCACCGCTTCTCCAGCCATGCTGAGGCCATGTCCCACATACAGCAACTAGAAGGCTTTGCAACTATGACATACAACTATCTACTGGGGCTTTGGGGAAAAAACAAAAGGAGGAGGATTGGCAATAGATGTTAGCTCAGAGCCAGTCTTCCTCAGCAAAAAGAGGAGGATTAGCATGGATGTTAGCTCAGGGCTGATCTTCTTCACAAACAAACAATAAATAAAAGTATTTAAAAAAAAAAAACATTTTAACTCCAGTGTCACTAGCTCCCTCTGGAAGGCTTTTTTTTTAACGTATTATCTATTCAAATCTATGCAGCCTCAGTAGACACAATGTATATTCTATACAATAGCCTTGCTTTAGGTGGTTTCCTGTTGTTCCCTCATTATTTTGTGTACTTGTATTAGTTTCTATCTGAGTCCATGGTGTCTTCTTTTGTAACCCTCTCTGGGTCTAACTGTCTCTTGGACCCTGCCTGAAGATTTTTGACAAAATGTGAGCCAAAGTGCTTCTAGTCATTGAAACTGTACTTCATCAGGGGAGAGGGAGCCAAGGCACATTAAATAGTAAAAGTCCAGTCTGCCTGGTGCTGACTCTAACTGAATCAATGATAGGTGTTGAGAGAAGGGATGGAGCAGAATAGATTAGGCTCCTTCATGTCAATCAATCAGCCTGTGTTGATTGGAATCAATGAAGCAGAACATTTTGAAGCCCATCTTATTCCAAAAAATCAGATATTAATAAAATTTCCCCATAATCTACTACTTTGAGATTAAAACACGATAAAAACATACTGTGAAGATCTTTTATATCATTTAAAGATTGTACAATTTGGTTTTCTTCAAGTATTGGAACAATCTGCTGTGTGTCTAGATCCAATACTTTTTTTGTGTAATCTTCAACATATTTTTCATAAGCATTTATGATGTTCACTTTCTGTCTTTCTCAGAAAGCATGAATCATTATTAATTTATTCCTCTTAGAACAGACACAGAATCAGACATGTTGTAAGTTGAGAATTCTTTTGAGCTGCTTCCCTCTTTGAGAAATAGTGGCTAGATGAATGAAGCAATGAGATAAAATTCACCAACATGATCACCAGGAAGCACTTCTTATGAACCTGTGTATGAGGCATTTAGAAAATTAAATACCATTTGCATTGTAATCTATTAAATTTGCCACAGATTAAGCAAAACTTTATTGAATTCCAATTGTATGTCAGGAACTTTTACAATTGCTACCACATTTAATTTTACATCAATGCAAGATAAATTTCATTATGTTTAATTTTATATTTTGGATACAAGTCTTTTATCAGAGATGTTTTTTGAAAATATTTTCTCCCAATCTGTGACTTGTCTTTTCAGTCTCTTAAGTATGCCTTTCACAGAGCAGAAGTCTTTAATTTCAGTAGTCACACTTACCAACTTTTTTTTCATGGATCATGCTTTTGATGTTGTATCATCAAAAGCCATTGCCAAATCCAAGGTCATATAGATTTTCTCCTATGTTTTCTTCTATAAGTTTTATAGTTTTGCATTTTATGCTTAGGTATATGATCCATTTTGAGTTAATCTTGTATAAGGTGTAAGGGCTGTCTCTAGGTTTATTTTTCTGCGTGTGGATGTCCAACTGTTCCAGTACCATTTGTTGAAAAGACAAAGACTGTCCTTTCTCTGTTTAATTGCCTTTGCTCCTTTGTCAAAGATCAGTTGACTACATTTGTGTGAGTCTAGTCATGAGCTTTCTATTTTGATCCGTTCATGTTTGTGTCTATGTTTTTGCCATTATGCCCAATTTTAATAGATGAAGAAATAATCTTGGGGAAGTTAACTGATCATCTCAAAGTCACGTAGTCACTAAGCTGCAGAGGATGAATTTGAACTCGTGTACTGTGAAGTCGTATTCAATACCCAGCTCATTAAACTACAGCTACCCCTCTTCCAATGCAGAACAAAAAAACATGTGTGACTGTTAATCATGATACCAGAACCAGTCCGTTTCCCTTCCATTCTCCTCTTTGGCCCTAATACCTACTGTACATTGGCCACATGGGGGCAGGGTTGCCAGAGAGAGTGGTTACTGGATAGACAATACGCTGTACACAGTAAGTCTCACCTACCTGTGCAATCTAAACCTTGGCAATGTCTAATTTGAAGTTGATTGCTTTATTGAAATATGCACAGGTGCAAATTAAAGCCCAAGTCCCTTCACGATCTGAGATGGGAGATTTCCGGTAGCACTGTGCTTGCTGGATAATGACATGAGCTGCTAATGATGCAGCTGCAAAGGGCTTGACTGTTGCCCCTGCTCCTGCTTTCTGTAAAGGAAGTTTACAGAAAGGAGAGAGGGTGTAATCAGTTGTGCTGGGAGAAATGTTTGCAGAGCCTCAGTTTTGCTACTATAGACAATTTAGAGAAGGAAAGGTTTTGTTTGAAGATATTTTAGAAAGCACAATAATAATTTAGATTTATATGAGGTTGGAATTCTGCAAGACATAGTATTTTGTACATACAGATATCATTTTTTTTAAACGTAAGAAAGAGCCAGGCTTTAAGTGGAAGGCCTGTGTTTCCTGGCTTTCACAGCGGAAGCTCTTTCTTGTCTTTGACCCACAGTGAATTATTCAACCAACAGCAAAGGGAATTCAAGACTCAAGTCACCTTCTATGGAACTTGGGTAAAATCTTGGGGAGAATTTGGGATAACGAATGAATTCTAAAATGTTAATAATCATCACATAGCACAATTACCATCCTTCCTCTCCCCATGTTTTATGATGGCTCAGTGGGGTTATGGCAGGAGGTTGAATGATAATCTGATGAGAGTGTTTTCCATTTTCAGATTCTATAGTACAGTTTATACCTTACAATGTGCTTTAAGATCTGAGATATAAACCTTATCTCCTTATTATTTTATCCTTTTAAAACTTAAAGTTTAGAAATAGTTTAGAAGACATGATTGTAGGACAGAGTTCCTAAAATAATGTCACCAAAAGAATTTGTGAAATGTTTGGAATATAAAATCTAGATTTTTTAACAATACGTAGTGCAAGAACTAAGGAGTCAAGATGTTTTTGGTAAATAATTCATGGAGGTAGCAATATTGAAATGGATATTCTTTAAGATGTTTTATAAACAAATATAGTTAAGACAAAGGCTCTCTTACCGGAATGAAATTATTCCCCAAATGCTGTTTTACCCGTTTGTTTTTGTACAGTGTAATACTGACAGTTGCTTGCATCTCTCAGAAGGCATGGATCTGCATTTATACTATCTAAGTGTTCAGAATTCCAAACTTCCTTTAAGGCATCAAAATGCTTTGCAACATCTATATATCAAATAAGGGTGGAAAACTTTGCAATATATATTCTCTGTGCTAGTTTTCAACTTTGAAATATATGGCAATTAGTGCTTTTACTAGAACGAATAACTGCAAATTAAATCAATTTTAAACTTTACAGAAAAAAACCACACATTTGGTTGATGTTTGAAGGGATCTTATGAGTCCTTAAATCTAACTCTCTACTTAGACAAATTAGAAATAAATGGTTAGAGAATGAAGTGCCTGCCTGAGCTCCCAGAATGCATTGGTGACAGAGGCAGATCTCTGGATGCTTTGCACAGTTTTATCTTGAAAATGAATCCTTCCCGACGGGTATTTATTTTATATAAGTGAAAACAATACATGCTTATGAAAAGATCTCTTCAGTTTTCAAAGGACAAGTTTCCTGTTGAATTTGGGACTCTTTTGGAGGCTAATAATGAAAGCTGAGGGAGCGTGAGGGTACCAGGTCTTACAAAGATAGGTCCAAACCTATCAAAACTTGTAATAAAGAGAAACTTAGAGGGTGGATCTGCTTCTCCAGAATCAATCTATTCCTTCTTTTCTGGTAATGAACACACTGCTTCAAATGTAGATTAGAAAGATTTTCCAGACTTTCTCTAAAGGAACATCGAGTTTTTAAAGTTCCGGTTAATCAAAGATGTACTCCTAGGTTCAAAGCATCAGTACAAATGGACAAGGAACTAGAACACATTACAGGAACTCAAGATGCATTAATATCAAATTTTAGAGTGTATAAACACCACCTGAGGCTTGTTGAGAATGCAAATTCCTGGGTATTACCCAGGTATTTTAAGTCAGCAGATGTAGGATAGGGTCTAGAGATTTGTAGGATAGGGTCTAGATATTTGCATTTATAAAAAAATACGAAGTATTTCTGAAGCAGCTATTTGGTCAGAGCTTTGAGAATTTTCTTTACGTGAAATAAAAACTTTGAGAGTCATTTTTGGTACTTTGTTCATTTATTTACTATTTCTACCTTTTCTTTTAAGTCTCATATCTCTTTTCCTTTGTAGATCTTTTAATTCTTTATTTTTACGTCTAATTCTATGTTTAAGCTTTTCTTTCTCTCTTTATTTCTATTCATACAGAGATGCAACTTTCTGGTAAGACCAAAACTAAATTTAGGAACCCTCTCTCATTTCCATGATATATCCCACTTTTCATTTTAACTTTCATTGTGTTTACAGACCATTTTCCTTGTGTTTTCTGTGATCTGGCCACTCCTAAGAATTACAACTACAATTTCAGAATCCACTTTGAATTGTAGGTCCTTTAGTAAATGACCTTTCTTTTCCTAAGCAGTAGATCTGTCACAAATCCATTTAGTGCAGAGTATTTGACAATTAGTTCTCGTAGCGAAGATCCCCATCCTGGACAAAACTCCTAAGCAAACTTGGGGCAGAATCCATCCTCTAAAGGAAATACTTTAGTCTTCAGAATAGAGTTAATGCCTAGTTTGTTTCTGATTTCTTCTAAGGCTGAATGGCAGACTTTAGCTCACACTTCAGTTGCTAGGCTAATAACCATAACCTTTTCATGGACCAGGAATTTTGGTCTGGGTCAAGAACATCTATATAAACCAGCTATGGTGCTAAAGAGTGAAGTTTTTCTTGTGATTATTAAAGAGATTAAGAAATTTGCATTGTTGTGACATGTTCTCTTTGGGTTCTTTCATTTGCAAGCCTCAGAATTTTCCAGAGAGATAGAACCAATAGGAGATCTATATAGATATAGATACAGATATAAATAAAGATACAGATATAGATATTAAGGCATGTGATTGTGGAGGCTTAGAAGTCCCAAGATCTGTAAGCTGGAGAGCCAGAGGAGCTGATGGTCTAGGTTCTAGTCCGAGTCTGAGTCTGAGTCCAATGGCAGGAGAAGACCAATGTTCCATGTCAGAGACAGGCAGAAAGAGTGAATTCTCCCTCCCTCAGCCTTTTGTTCTATTCAGGCCTTCAACAGATTGGATGAGGCCCACCAACATTGGAGGAGGGCAATCTGCTTTACTCAATCTACTGATTCAAATGTTAATCTCATCCCAAAACAACCTCACAGACACACCCAGAGTAATGGTTAACCAAATAGCTGGGCACCTTGTGGCTCAGTCAAGTTGACATACAAAATTAACTATCACAGCCCACTTTTGATTTTTTTCCTCTTGTAGGGTTGGTACTATGAGACAGTTCATAGATTGGCTCCCACTTGGGAAGAAATAATACTATCTCCCACCTCTCTCTCTCTCCTCCCCGCAAAAGCCCCAAACTATTTCCCTTAGAGTGCCAAGCTGGAACAGGTGGGATTAATGGGGCATAGCATGAGCCAGAGTGAACAGGCCAGCCCTATCTAGGCAGAAATAATTTTCATGGTTTAAACATAGTCTACCTCATTTCTACAGGAGAATATAGTGGGATTTGAAGCCAACGCTATAATAGGTAATGTCATTTTCCTGGCTTCATTCTCTGGGAATACCATCTCAGGGAACAAGGCAAGAGAACCAGGTATAATTTACAGACTCTAATCTTATCTCCCTACAAGACATAGCTGACAGGAGTTTGTAGTAAATTCTCACCACTAAGTACCCAGGGGTGCCTAATAACCCTCCTTTACTTCATTTTTTCAATAAATATCTTAGTGCCTACTAAGTAGTGGCATCAGAGGTAGAGCGTAGAAGTCAGGCATGATCTCTATCCTTCTAGGGCAGATGAACATATTCTGAGTTTGCGGTTGGATATTTAGCCTTTCCTGGTGCCTGTGAGTCTACAATCAATAATGCCATTAAAAATAGTATGCAGAACCAAGATGTCATTCTAGTTGAGCAACTTTATTTTACTTGTCCAACTTCCCAGAATATAGAATAAGATTGCCAAAATCAGATAAAGAAAACAAGTTGCTAAGTGGGAGAGAAAAAGCTCTTTCCCATTTTGAGTGAATTTCAAGGGCTGGAATGAAGTGAAGTGACTACGAGGGAAGTTGGGGTTAGACCCACGAGTGGCATCTTGCTGTCCTTCTTGCTGCTCCCCAAGCCCTGCTAAGGGCTGCACAAGGGAATGCAAGCAAATTACTCTGGTGAGTTTGGGGGGTAATAATAATAATGTCTGTCTACCCCTCATCCCCATCCCAAGTTCATAACTGATTGAGAGATAGATACAGGAATTCTATATCTGGAGATTGAAATATTAGCTTTATTACTATTAAAGCTACATTGAAGAATGTTTGGAATATAAATGGCTGGAATCAAGCTTCCTAATACCGTTCTATCCCCTCAGGCTCCAGCAGAATTATATAATCACAGTTGTCCCCTATCAGGGCAGGTTGCTTGGGGTAGAAATTCCTACTCTAGGGCTATGACAGACCATTGTGAGGAGCGGAGCGTTTCCCCTCTTCTCTGCTCCCTGCAGTTTCAGAATCAATGAGCGTAGGTTTGTGGCACATTCTTCAGCGCCACGTTCTTCAGATTCTTCCCTGGCTCATAAATTTCCTGCCACTTCTGAGACACTTGACAAGAAATCACAACACAATCCTCATCAGCTCTTCCTGGGAGAAGTTAGTCCAGATACAAAGAAATGTATTACTAGGCAACATCCTCTACCCATGTTTCAACAAGGGCCTTAGGCCTTACATGCAGTTTCTCCTGGAGGGATTAATCCATGAACATCCCAGAATTCAACAAGCCATGTATCTCATTATACCCAGATGATAACCCCAAGTTTATATAATAGTAGAATCTTACCAATTTTCTGTTTTTAAAAAATATTTCCTTCAGTCACCCAGGAATGACCTTAAGTAAAAGCACGAAGAAGGTAGATTTGTCCTCAGGGACAACCTGTCATCCCCTCAACTTCAGCAACCCTTCTCTCAGGGAACCAAGGCTCACTGTGGCCCAGAACCTTTCTCCAAGGCACCTGCTATGTTGGGAAACACTGCCTGCTGTATCTTTGCCTTCTGATTTACTTCCCACTAAAGAGGATACCACTGGGCTTGAACAATGAAACAAACTCTATTGTAGAGTGAGCTACTTTTACGTCTCAGATAACGGTAATGTTTTATCTAGTTAAACAACACTCGCTCCCAGAAGGACCTAAAGCAATATTTCCCAATGTATAAAATACCATTTCCCTGGATGTTGGTTGGTACTATGTGGCAAGGGGAAGACTTTTATGGTCAAAGGACACTTTTGGCTAAAGAAAATTTAGCAGATCTCCTTGACGTAGGACTTCTCAGGGGCCTTACTTGTTATGGTACCCTGCGAATCTCTGCAGAGGGATATCATCTGTGACCTTTTATTTGTGTAGCATTCCATGGGACCATTTTTCCATGGAACACACTGCTCTAGAGACTTCAAACTAACAGTGGTAATTTCAGTCATAGTGACAAATGACAGGGCCGGCTCCGTGGCTTAGCGGTTAAGTGCGCGCGCTCTGATGCTGGCGGCCCGGGTTCGGATCCCGGGGGCGCCCCGAGGCACCGCTTCTCCGTCCAATGCGAGGCCGGGTCCCACGTACAGCAACTAGAAGGATGTGAACCTATGACATACAACTGTCTACTGGGGCTTTGGGGGGAAAAAACTGAATAAATAAAATCTTTAAATAAAAAAAAAAAAAATAGTGACAAATGACAGGTATCTATTTTTAAACAAGTAGAAAGTAGGTTCTCCTTATTCCATCGTGAATAACTAAGAGACACAAGGCAACTACATGTGTTTAGGAAAGGGCAGTAGAATCCAAAAACCAAGCTTTGAAGAGAGTAAGAGCTGGATTTGAACCGTGTACAAGCTGAGTGAGATTAGCAAATTCAATAACTTTCAGTGCCTTCTTTTCTTTATCTATAAAAATAGTGGTAATGATTCTTATTTGTTGGGGATATTCAGATGATTACTTGAGATGGTTCTGCAAGGACCTAGAACAGAGCTTGTAACATAATGTTTGTAAAATAAATTTTAACTTTTCCTTCTCCAAAGTTTTTTCTCTACCTTCCCAGGGATTAAACTTAAAATACTGAAAAATTTAGTTTCTCATGTCTCTACATAACTTCCTTTTACATAATCATTTTAACAAGCATTTACTGAGCATTTACTATTTATGTGTATATACCACAGCTATTATGATCTATCTTAATTGGAATCATTAAGATAAAAGAGACAGACTCAGCCCTCATGTAGCATTTTGCCTAAAGACTATTCAGTCAGGTAAACAAATGCAATTGTGTCATATAATTATATACAATGATTTACAATTTTGCAGCATCTTTCACATATATTATCTCATTTAATTTTCATAAGAAGCTTTTGAAATAGATGTTCCCCATTTATATATAAAGAACAATGAGGTCCAGGGAAATTGAGCAACTTGATTAAGTTCGCCCAGCTGACAACCCTAAGAATGAACAAGAACCCAAGTCCTCCAATTTTCCCTCTATCACATAATGACTGTATTCACTACATTTCAGGTGAAAACTTCCTAGACATTGCTTTTCTTTTTAATTGAAGAACATGGATTGGCTGTCAAAACAATGACATACTATCAATGAATGTAAGAACACTTAGCTGCTTACGGCTGATAAATAGTTTCAAATACAGAAGGTCCTTTTGAATGCCCTTGAAATGTACATTTTGGAGGGTTTTGGGACCCTCTGCCTCACACTATTAACTAATCATGTGGCTTTAACATATCTCAAATAAAACAGGAATAATAACTAGGCTTCTCCTTGATAATAGGAACAAATGAGATACTATCTGAAGTACTTTGGAAAGTATAAAGTGCTGTATAAATGTGCTAATTTTTAATTATTCTCTCTAATGTGGGAAGCAGTGATAATACAAAAGCAATTAATAATTGGTTTAGAGTATATTTCATGATTATCTTTGTTGGATAGGAATCGTATCCACCGTTAACGGTCTGTTCTTCCTGAGTGTTCACCTACGGGTGGCAGAAGAAGCAAATACAATTCCAGTCTTGGTTTTGAAGGCAATTCATTAATATAATTTGCTACTGATAGAGCCAACATATCCAAGGGGTAATTGTGTAAACAGTGTTTCCAAAATAGGAAGCCCATTTAACAGTAAAGCTTTGTATTCACTTAAACCTCTTTGGAATGTCTTCTTAATTCACTGAAATCTCTGGGAAATTAACTGGTATGTGCTGTTTTTTCTTGTTTGTTTGTTTCTTCCACATAAGGTGCTCAGAATTTCAAGTTTTCAAAGGACTGCTCTTTAAAAATGAGTTCTATAATTTAAGCATTCACGGGCAGAAGATTTTCCTAAAATCCACTTTTTTTTTCTCCTGCACGATCCTCTTGTGATATGTTTATGTGATATGTTTATCTCATACATATCTTTTGTATATATTTATATATACTTATATATATAAAAGGAAAGGTATGTAATATATCTTTTATATATATTTATATATATTTATATATATAAAAGACATGTAATATAAAGATAAGATATATAATAAAATATATATAAGATATATTAAAAAGGTATATAATATCTTCATAGATATTATTTTAAAATATATTTTAAGGCATTCTTTGTTAGTATCTAGAAAATCTGTATTAAAGTGATAAAACTCACTATTGGCAGGACTCTGGGTAAATATTTAGAAATTGTCCTTCTGGAGAGCAATCTGGCAATATTTACTTAATAAATGTTATGCACCAACTCTAGGCTCCTTGTTAGATGATGAGGATATTAAGGTGAATAATACATGGTTTCCGCTTTCGAGGAACTCAAAGTCTACTAGGGAGAGAGCACATGTGAACAGATGTGATGATGAAGTAGACAGCAGACAGCGTCTCTGCCGAGGCCCTAACTAGGCTATGCACCTTTCTAGTAATAAACCCCACCTCCTGGAATTCTGGGTGGTAATCTAGGACTCAGGCCAGGTCTATCTGAGTTCTTCTCTGAGATTTTTCAAACCTGAAGTAGGTTAGAGAAGCTTCTTTTCTTTCTGGATTTGATGATAAAATGTGAGTCCAGAGCTGAGGATAGCCATGCCCCTGGCAACATGGAGTAAAGCCGGTTTGAGACAACGGAGATCTCAAAGCAAAACAGAGATAAGAAACAGAGAGAGGGTAGTGACAAACAGTTTCGGGATCTAGGCATCTTATCTCCTCCTATGGTTTGGTTACTAGAGCCAATTAAATTGCATGGTCAAGGTTTGGTTTCTGTTGTTAGCAATCTGACTACTGTACATCATTGTTGTTCTAATGGAGGTGTGAACTAAAAGAGTATTCATATCAAAAGACAATAATTTCACCTTTAGAAATACAGTTGATCCTCATTATTCACACATTCTGTACTTGTGAATTCACCTACACACTAAAATTTATTTGTAATCCTAAAATTAATGCTTGGAGCACTTTCTTGGTCATGCACAGACATGTGAAAAGGGGTGAAAAATTTGAATCTCATATACTGCAAACAAATGTTCTTCTTATGTTCTATTTAGTACCACTTTTCTTTTTTGCATTTTTGTGTTTTTTTTGTTGGTGATTTTGCTGTTTAAAACGGCCCCCAAGCATAGTGCTGAAGTGCTGTCTAGCATTCCTAAGTGCGAGAAGGCTGTGATGTGTTTACAGAGAAAATACTTGTAGTAGATAAGCTTTGTTCAGGCATGAATTAAAGTGCTGTTGGCCATGACTTCAATGTTAATGAATCAACAATATATATTAAATAAGGTGTCTTTAAACAGAAACATATATGAAGCAAAGTTATGTACTGATGGGTAGATGAAAATGTACTACATGTTCGCAGCAACCTAACCCTGTAATTCCCCAGGAACAATGCTCGGTATTCACTAATTCAGTGTTCACAGTGACTTCATAGAACATTAACTATTGTGAATGACTATATACTTTAAGGAAACATTCACTTCCATTTAAAAAATTAATCATATTTACTGAGATGTTCATAGAAATACTATTTATATTAATGAACAGCTGGAGAAAAGCCAAACGTTCAACAAATGAAAAGTAGTTGCAGTATGTAGCTATTGTAAACCACAATTCTGTGGCTATGTCCTTATATAAAAATACATTTATAAAATTAATAAAGTGGAATTGTTGGGACAGAGTTCACTGGCCCTAAGCAACTTGAAAGGAGGGGCTATGTCTTACTTATATAAGTAGGTAAGCTTATATATATATGAAAGATGATATATATATATATATATATATTTTAGAGTGTTTAGAAAATACATTCATCTTTTGATTTACCAGGGAGGTGCATTTCACTCAAGTAGATAATAAAAGAACCAATTTCAAGCTGGAAATATTGGAGAAACGTGAAGCCTAACATCCAGTACCACTCTCTCTCCTTTGATTATACTGATGCTGGAGAAGAAAGACACCCATGCACTAAAGCTGCTAATTTTGAGGCTGATATAACCTCAGATAATTTTAAACTTCGTGAGCAAGAGCTTTAGGAAAGCCTATATCAGAGGAATATCTTCCCAATTCTAGTAGGAGAAAGAAGTCCCTTCCTCCATATTTTGGGAGTTTACAAGTGACCTCCGATTCCTACGCATATGCTTTGAGCAAAGGAAACCAAAACCCCTCAGATCTCTTATATTAGGACAGAATAGACGCTTCACAGTGAATTTCCATCTGGCCATTTGGAGGTAGTTAGGCGGATGGGATACTAAGAAATGATGAATACTATATCAGTTAATTTGATTTTTAAATTACTTTTTCTGTAGCTGAAGACTGAAAATAATAACCACAAATTTAAGCAACTTCACTGAAAATAGCCTATAGCATGAATAACAGTCTTTCAGGAAATTTATTTAATTAGTTTTGAGGAAGATGGTCATTGTTGGCTTAGCTACCTTTTCTAGAACCACTGGAAAGAATTAAACTACAGAGCAGTCATTCTTACCTCAGTTATCTAAAAAGAACTTTAATTAATACTGGGAAAAAGAAGACAGCAATCCCCCAAACAGTAATTGCATTTGGAAGCCAGAATTCTCCATGCAGCCAAAATCCTATTGTGCTTTTTGCATCAGCCTCTTGATTAAGGGGAATAAATATCTTTTCCAGGATTATAGCTGTGGGCATTGTCTAGCATCACCCCAGAACCCATAGGCAATTCTACTGTACATATAACGCCCTTAACTTCTTATTGGCTTCTATAATTATGTTGAAATGTATTGTGCTCACCTCCTAGCACCATGATTAGAGTGAGAGCTGCAGGACAATACAGGCATCTAAAGCCATGTTTAAGTGGTCATGTAGGGAGCTAGCCTTCTACAAGAAGTAAAAGGATAGAGAAAAATCTCCTGAGAAATAATGTGACAAAGACCTGGCTCTTAAGCAAACCTTGAGTAAAATCCAACCATTTCTCCCAGGCAGCTTCTTGTTCTACCTGTTATCTTTGATGTCAAAAACAGCGCCCGAAAACACAATTATTATTTGTTGAATGAATAGATAAATAAATGAATTAAAGAAATATATATAATTAATTACAGGGTCCTGATACAATAAAGCAACACTGATAACACGCATGACTGTGAGACAAATAGGTTGTAAAACATCAAAGATCAGAGAACTGTAAGGAAGTCATTCAGATCACATACAAAAGAGATTATTTTTTTCATCACACACAAACTTCTCTCCTGTTATCGATGAGAAAAGTGACAAACTTTGTGATAGACTATTATTAAAGGCCAAATATGTCTTACCTAATGTGAGCAAAATAAAAAATGTAGTGCTGAATTTGGTGAGCATATTCCTACTTCAAGTGTTAAATTAAACGAGTATGCATTTATACAGGAATCGTGTCTGGAAGTAAAAATTCTCTCTGTAGCCAAAATTAAAATCTTAGCTGTATTTCATACCTATATATTTCACTTATCCATGATATACTTAATTTGTGTGTATTTCATTTATTAATCCATTATTACATTTGACAAACATTAATTTGTCAACTACGGTTTTAGGTGAGGATTGAGTTCAGTTACACGTTAAGTGGAAATACAAGGGTTTAAAAACATTGAGGCATGGCTGTGTGATGTTATCAACATCCTAGGCTCCTTGTCTTTCTCCTCTTTTGTCTAGGATCCTATTCCAAAAAAATATACTGTATCAAACCGGGCGCCAGAAGAGATGGACAGTCTAAACAGATCAATTACCATAAACAAAACAAAGCTGTCAAAGGACTACATAGCCTCTTCCATAAAAAAGAATTTCACAGATGAACTCAACTAATCCTTTAATCCTTAATTCCAATTATATTCAAATATTCCATAGCACAGAAAAAAACAAGAAGGCCTCCCAAATCCTTTTTACAAAATCAGCATTACATGAGCACCAAAAACCCTACAAAGAATACTCTGAAAAAAAGACTGTGGATCACTCTTACTTCCGAATAACATTGGAATAATCCTAAATACCTCATTAACAAACAGATTCAAAGAATATATTAATATAATCATAATATACACATTTAAATGGGATTTAGAAGTGATGTATTTCAATATTTGAAAAACTATTAATATAATACATACATTATAATATAATATCCATTTTATTTAGGTATTTCAACTTTACTCAGGATTAAGCAAAGTAGTCACTATGATTATGAAATATCTTCTCTGTATGGGTGGTTATTTTATAATTTTTAAATGTTATGTTAATTAATTTTATTTTATTAAAATGTACATACATTTTATTTTTATTTGTAAGGATTTCATTTTTGTCTTGGTAGGTTAGCTAATGGTTTATTTATCCCTTTACAAAGGAAAAAAAGACATTCCTTGAAATTATTTGTTAGTTTTATAGCAGTCTTCTGGTCATTGATTTCTGCTTTTTTCTTTGTTAAATTCCTCCATTTTGAGCTATTGTTATCATTCTTTTAAATTCACTTTTTAATTAAGGTGTTATTTACATACAATAAAATCTATACATCTTTAAGTAATAATTTAATGAGTTTGACAATTGTATACCAGTGCTGAGAGGAGGGCCGGGAAGTAGGGTACCTGGAGCAGACTTGAAGGAGACACTCGCAGCCAGGGTCTTGCAAAGGCAAGGCCAGGCAGGGGATACGTTATGCTATGGGTTTGGATGGTATGTATATATTTTTCCATTATGTTTCCATTTAAATATAAAGGGGTTTTTATGTAGACGGCCTAAATTTTTATCTTAATCTCTTTTTTCAATCCTGTCTGACAATATCTGTCTTGTAGCGGGAGTATTTAGACTGTTTACATTTAATGTAATTATTGATATGGTTAGATTTAAATTTGCTATTTGTATTCTATTTGTTCAGTATATTTGTTGATTTTCTCCTATTTTCTTCCTCTTTTTTTAGATTAATTGAATGTATTTTCACATTCCATTTTGTCTCTACTATTTTTATTTTTATTTTGTTTCTTAGTGGTTACTCTAGGGTCTATTGTCAAATGAAATTATTGCATTTTATACATAATTTAAGACCCACAAGCACTATACTTCTATTTCCCTGTCCTGTTTTTGTGTTATTGTGCTCAGACGCCTTGTTCTACACACACTATGAGCTCCAAAAACATTATGATTTTTGCTTTAAGCCATCAATGATCTTTTGAAGAAATTTAAAAATGAGGAAAACTTCTTTTATTTACCATTTCCGCCTGACTTCTTTCCTTCATTTCAAGTTTGTTTGGTTATTTTAATTAATATCTTTTTGTATCTTCCATTTCTTTC
Source organism: Ceratotherium simum simum (assembly GCF_057802395.1). Classification (NCBI taxonomy): domain Eukaryota; kingdom Metazoa; phylum Chordata; class Mammalia; order Perissodactyla; family Rhinocerotidae; genus Ceratotherium; species Ceratotherium simum. The sequence goes on along the minus strand of NC_141909.1, from coordinate 58,988,839 downwards.
CTCATTATATGCCTATTTTCCTTTAAATAACTTTACATAGTTATAATCACATTTTAAAAGTCCTTCTATACTTTTACAGTCGTCCATATCATTTCTATTGATTGATATTTCTCATGTTTGTGAGCCACATTTTCCTGCTGCTAGGCATGTGTAATAATGCTGAAAGTAGAAAACATTATGATGTCCGTGTCCAGATTTTGTTGTCTTTAAGGAATTTTAGGTGTTGTTTTAGCAAGCAGTTAAGTAGCTTGTTCATCATTTTGATCCCCTAAAAATCTATTTTTAAGCCTTGCAAAGGCAGATGTGGCGACTGTTCAACATTACTACTAAGTTGTGACACCTCTGGTGTCTCCCCTGAATGCTGTGGGTGATTACTGAGGACTTACCAATTTTTTTAAACTAAACGTTTTATTTTGAGATAATTGTAAATTCATATATAGTTGTATGAAATAATGCAGAAAGATCTTGTGTACTCTTTGTCCAGTTTTCCCCAATAGTAACAACTTGCGAAACTATAGTGCCATATCACAACCAGGATATTGGCATTGAAACAGTCAAGCTACAGAACAATTCCGTCACCAGGAGAATCTTCAAGTTACTCTTTTATGGTCAAATCCATTTATCTTCCATCTCTTTCCTTAACCCCTGGCAATCACTAATTTCTTTTCCATTTCTAAAATTTTGTCACTTCAAGAATGTCATATAAATGAAATCATCCAGTTACAGCCTTTTGGGATTGGCTTTTTTCACTCAGCCTAATTCTCTGCAGATTCCTCCAAGTTGTTTTGTGCATTAATAGTTTGTTCATTTTTTATTGCTGAGTAGTATTACATGGTACGGTTATACCACAGGTTGTTTTTAACCATTCACCCATTTGAAGAGCACTTGGGTTGTTTAAAGCTTTTGGTTATTACAAATAAACTTGCTATGAACAGTTACGTATAGATTTTTGAGTGTACATAGTTTTCAATTCTCTGAGACAAATGCCTAAGAGTGCAATTACTTGGTAGCATGGTAATTACAATGTTTAGTTTCTTAAGAATTTGCCACACTATCTTCCAGAGTGGCTTCACCATTTTACATTCCCACCACCAACGTATGAGTGATTCAGTTTCTTCATATCCTCACCAGCATGTTGTGCTGTCACTATTTTTTATTTTATCCATTCAGACAGATGAGTAGTGATACTTCATTGTGGTTTCAATTTCCCTAATTAATACGTTGAACATATTTTCATGTGCTTATTTGCCATCTGTATGTCCTCTTCTGTGCAATGTCTGTTTATGTCTTTTACCCATTTTCTAATTGTTTATTACTGTGTATTTTGAAAGTTCTTTGTATATTCAAGATACTAGTTCTTAGTTGGACATATGTACTTTACAAACATTTTCTCCTACTCTGTACCTTGTCTTTTCATACTCTTAATTGAGTCTTTCTAAAAGTTTTTAATTTTGATAAAGTCCAATTTACCAATAGTCCTTTTATGGATTTTGCTTTTTGTGTAAATCTAAGAACTTTTTGCCTAGCCCTGTATCCTGACGAATTGACATCCTGATTCACAGGAACATTTTCTTGATGTTGAATAAACATTGTGAATTTTACATTGTTATGGGCTGGATTTGTTATATTCCATTAAGTATTGTTGGATATTGTTCTGGCATGCTGTTAAGTTACTTGATATCAGTTTGATTGTTTCAAGACTTACTTTTAAGCTCTGTTTGGATGTATCCAGAGCAACATTTGGTCTAGGTCTAATTTAGTCCAACTACTGAGTCAATACTCTTCTTAGGAGTACACTCGATGCTCTGTGTACTAGAAGGGTTTTCCCCTCCTGCTGGTTCGTCCTTAAACTGTTACCAACACTATGTGAATTCTGGGATTATTCTGCCTACTTACTGTCAATGGCTTTTTCCTCCATTTTATGTAGCTCTCTTCCATACACGTGCAGATTAGAATTTAGCTAATTTAGGTTCAAGATTATCTCTCTGCAGCTCTCTGGAACTCTTTCTCTGTGCAGCTTCATCCTCTCCAGTGTTTTCTCCCTCCCCACCCCCGAAATTATAACCACCTAGATCTCCTTGAACTCCAAACTCTGTATCCTCATTTCTGCAAAAGTGCCAGACTGTTTGAGTTCCCATCCCTGTGCTACAGCCTGGAAACTCTCCCCAGTCCATAAGTTGGAGAAATCATAGGACTCATCTCATTTATTTCCCATCTCTGAGGGATTACTGTCCTGTGATTCTCATTGTATAATGACTGAACATCATTAATTTAAATATTTCATCCAGTTTTCTAGTTGTGCAAAGCAGGAAGCTAAATTTGGTCCCTGTTATTCCATCATGGACACAAGTAGAAGCCTCCTTTCCATTACAACAATTATAAAAATATAATACCACTTTCTAGTTTGAGGCAATACTGTCACATGCATTCAGGTTCATAGTTTTTGTAAGTTCTTGATGTTCCTTTTAGTGTCCTTCATTTTGCCTATTAGTGTTTTTCTGCTTTAAATTCTACTTTGTCTGATAACTTATCATTCTATCATCTTTCTTTTACTTTACCATTTGCCAGGAATATGTTTTGCCATCCTTTTATTTTCAACCTTCCTGCACAGTTTTATTTAAGATGACTCTCAAAATCATCACTGTAGCCAGATTTTAATATAATCAGATAATACGTATTTTAATAGGTGAATTTAATGCTAAATTTTAATATAATCAGATAATACATATTTTAATAGGTGAATTTAATGCTCATACGTTTATTGTGACAATTAAAATATTTTGTCTAATTTGTATCATCTATTTTATGCTGTCTATTTACCATCTTTTATTATTATTTTTAATTATCATTACTAACAAACACTCTCTTCTTGACCAAATTTCAGGCTCCTCTGAACTCTCTTTTTGACTAGGCGTCATCCTTGGGCTCTGTCTTCAGCCTGCCTAGTCCGATTGTAGCAAGAATCCTTCTAAGTCAGTTTAGCAGGAATCCCCCAAACCTTGATGTCTGATCACCCTCCATATCTGATCAAATTCCTCATTCTCCATCTTTGATATTGATTACGTTGCCTTCAGCAAGAATCCTAAGTTGGTTTAGCAAGAATCTCCATACCCTTAATGTCTCTTCTTGGTGATTTCCCATCTACAGGCCCCCTCGCTCTGCTTGTTGACTGTGAATCCCCACCTGTCTTTGCCTTATTAGGGGCTGAACTTGATGTCTCCCTTGTTGCAACAGTCTTGACACATGTTGCAATAATCCTAAATAAAGTCTTCCTTACCATTGTAACATGTCAGAATATTTTTTCTTTAACATTATTATTATTATTATTCCTATTTTCTATTTTTCTCTATCTTGGATTGATAAAGTGCCATATAATTTTTTCTTTATTTGGAACTTCAATCTTCTTGGTTATTTTTACATTTTAACAGAAATTTTCAATTATAAATATTTCTGGTGACTCTAGTATTATTCAGTATTCGAATCTTCCTATCAACTGGAATAAGCCTACTTTATCTACTTATTCAGCAACCCTCTTGATCTTGTTAAGAATTTCAATCTTATATTTCAAAATACACCCACAGAAAAAATTGTGTTTACTGTGAGTAGTTAAACGAATTTATCACTATTTTAAATTCTTTTCAGTGCACTGTTTCTTGTTATCTCTCATTTTTCCTCTGGTACATACTTCAATAGGTATTTTAAATAAGGATCTGTGAATGGTAATGCTTTTAGTGTTTGTATGTCTTTACATAATTTCATTTTACTCTCACTCACGACTGACTAATTAGCTATGTTTACCATTATTTCCCCCCAGCACTCGGAAGATAGTATTGTATTTCCTTTCCACTTCTCTATTTGTGTAGGTATATATGTATCTCTCTCTCTTCTTCCATTTCTTTCTCCTTTTCCATCTTCTTCTCTGTCCTATTCCAACTCTCTCTTTCCTGTTTAAGCTTCACCCTAAACCTCTCTCTTCCCTCTTTTCTTTGTCCTGCCTCTTTCCATGTATCAATTTTGTAACTGTCTCCCTCTCTACCTTTGGGTCCCCAAACAAACACCAGCTCTTATAATTCAGTTTTGAAGTTTCTGCCTGAGATGACATTAGGTATCACAGAATAAATTGCATAAGCACCTAGTGTGATCTCCTTCATGATTATAAATCTCTCTGTTTTCTTCTAATCAGCTTTTATAATAACTATGGGTAAGGATGCAGAACAAGCACTCCTTTTAGTTGAAGACGGGTGGTGCTCAGCCCCCAGATTTAAGTGGTGAATCCAACTCCCAATACTATCTGAATTTGCACTATGCGCCAGGAAACTTTTATAGTTTCCTTTACTCTGTAAGACTAAGATCCTAGATACCATTGCCTGCTTCAGCATCCTGGGCTCAACACATCTCTGATTTCAGCCTGTTCCCTCTTTGACATTTTGATCCCACCAGAGATGCTTAACTGTTTTTTCTAATCTAGATATCTCTTTTTGGTTTTTTGCACATGTGTATTTGTGTGTGTGTGCATGTATGTCTGTGCATGTATTATTGTTATGTGTTTAGAGCACAGTCTGAATTCATTTCATCATTTTAAATTGGATTGCTCACTTATTAGATGGTAGGAGTTATACCAACTATTTTATGGAAACTCAATTATAGCGCACTCTCTAAAATCACTTTTTCTATTTTACCCACTGGAGAACACTGTAGTTTTAGAACTTTTGAATCTTTGAAAATTCATGGTAATTATTAACCATAGCTCTAATATACCTAGATGTTTACAGTATTTCTTTAAAAATCGGTTCTAAAATACTAGCCAAATTTTGTGGACCCAGCACAATTGAGACGAGTGGCATAATATCTGACTTTGCCTGCTACTAAAGCATTGGGGAGCACCCCCAGAAAACCCAGTTCACAAAGAAACTAAAACTGGCTCTTAAAGGGCCCGCGCACAAACTCACCCGTTCCAGAAAGCATCATAAAATCACCAGAAAGAAAGGTGCACAGTGCTTTGGTGACAAGAGACTCACCTAATAGGCCCTGAGTGCATCTTGGTGAGGGGTGAGACCTCTCCAGGGACTGGGACATTGGCGGCGGCCATTGTTGTGGCCCTGTGTGGGCGTGCTGACACAGACGCCATTGGAGTTCTCCTTTAGGCCTGCTAGCCCAGGGTCTGCTCCACCCCCTAGAGCACCGATTTAATCCAACTCAGCCAGGGCAGGCAGCCCACCCTAGAGACTGGCCCCACCCAACAACAAGCCCTCAGGCAACGTGTGGGCCTGCATAGATTGGTGACTGGATTCTCTGCAGCCTGGCAACTGAGCCGACTTGAGCAGGGCAGGGTGTGCACAAGGAGTGGGTGGAGAGTGTGGGGCAGTGGCGGAGTGTGTGGGGCTCCCGCCGTGGAGAGACTGGGTCTGCTTCTGGAGGTCGGGGCGCGCACACAGGCCAGGACTGTGTTGACTGTGTGTGTGGACCTGTGGGCAACAGGGCTTGTCAGCTGCAGATGATTTGTGCTTCTCAAAGACCCACATAGGAGGTTTGCCCCACCTTCCAAAGCCTGAAACAATTGGGTGCTCCTGTGCCTGAGGCCAGCCCCACCCAGCTACAATCCTCAGACAGCTGACAAGAGACGTAATAGGCTAGAGGCTTACAGCAATTGTAAGGCCCTGAGCCTAACAACCTGCCACGCTGGGGGCCTACTCAGTTAAAAGAAATACTGCAACACAAATGTGGTATTAGAACTTACAGCCAACTGTGCTGGGGCACCCCACACCTGATAAAGAGACTGAAGGGCCCACAACAACCACAAGCAGCTGAGCATTACAACAGCTGGCCAGGAGCATAACTCAGCCTCCCTGGGCGCCTATAGGGAGAGCTAACAGTCCATAATAGAAGGACACATGTAGCCCACATAGGGGCCACCCCTGGAACATTGAGAACTGAGGGAAGCACACTGGAAGCCTCCTAAGGCATCACTTACATAAGGTCACCTATCCAAGAGCAGGAGACGTAGCTGACCTACCTAATACGTAGACACAAGCACAGGGAAAGAGGCAAAATGAGGAGGCAAAGGAATACATTCCAAGTAAGGGAACAGGACAAAACCCCAGAAAAGGAACTAAGTGAAACAGAAATGAGCAACCTACCCGACAGAGAGTTCAAACTAAGAGTGTTAAGGATGCTCACTGATCTGGGGAGAAGAATAGATGAACTCAGTGAGAATGTCAACAAAGAAATGGAAGATATAAAAAAGAACCAATCAGAAATGAAGAATACAATACTGGAAATGAAAAACTCATTAGAGGGACTCAAAAGCAGAGTAGAGGATACAGAAGAACGGATCTGTGAGCTGGAAGAAAGACTAGAAGAAATTACCCAAAGTGAACAGGTAAAAGAGAAAAGAATTAAAAAGAGTGAGGACAGTCTAAGGGACCTCTGGGACAACATCAAGCTCACTAACATCCGTGTTATAGGTGTCCCAGAAGGAGAAGAGTGAGACAAGGGGGCAGAGAATCTATTTCAAGAAATAATAGATGAAAACTTTCCTAACCTAAGGAAGGAAACAGACATCCAGGTACAGGAAGCACAGAGAGCCCCAAACAAGATAAACCCAAAGAGGCCCACACCAAGACACATCATAATCAAAATGTCCAGAATTAAAGATAAAGAGAGAATTCTAAAAGCCGCAAGAGAATGTCAAGTTAAATACAAAGGAAACCCCATAAGGCTATCAGCTGACTTCTCAGCAGAAACCTTACAGGCTAGAAGAGAATGGCACGATATATTTAAAGTGCTAAAAGGAAAAAACTTACAGCCAAGAATACTCTACCCAGCAAGGTTATCATTCAAAATGGAAGGAGAGATCAAAATTTTCCCAGATAAGCAAAAATTAAAGCAGTTTGTCACCAAGAAACCAGTGCTACAAGAAATGTTAAAGTGACTGATTTAAGGGGGAAAGAGAAGACCACAAATAGGAAAAATTATCTATTTCCATGATTAGAATGTAATGGATACAAATGCACAAAAAAGAGGTTAGATATGATATCAAAAACATAAAAGGAGGGAGGAGGGGAGTTAAAGAGTACAGCTTTCAGACAGAGGTCAAACTAAAGTGACCATCAATTCTGTATAGAAGAAGAAAGGAACAGAGAAGGACTACTAAAACACTGAGAAAAAAAAAAAAGTTAAAAAATGGCAGTAAGTACATACTTATCAATAGCTACTTTAAACGTCAATGAACTAAATGCTCCAGTTAAAAGGCAGAGGGTGGCTGACTGGATAAAAAAACAAGACCCATATACATGCTGCATACAAGAGACACACTTCAGACCTAAAGACACTCACAAACTGAAAGTGAAGGGATGGAAAAAGATACTCCACGCAAATGGCAATGAAAAGAAAGCTGGGGTAGCAGTACTCATATCAGACAAAATAGACTTTAAAACAAAAACTGTAAAAAGAGACAAAGAAGGGCATTACATAATGATCAAGGGAACAATCCAACAAGAGGATATAACACTTGTAAATATCTACGCACCCAATGTAGGTGCGCCTAAATATATAAAGCAATTATTAATAGACATAAAAACAGAAACAGACAGTTAACACAATAATAGTAGGGGACTTTAACACTCCACTTACACCAACGGATAGATCATCCAAACAGAAGATCAATAAGGAAACATTGGCCTTAAACGACACACTAGAACAGATGGACCTAGTAGATATATACAGAGCATTCCATCCAAAAACCGAAGAATACACGTTCTTTTCAAATGCACATGGAACATTCTCCAGGATCGATCACATATTAGGCCACAAAACAAGTCTCCATAAATTTAAGAAGATTGAAATAATACCATCTTTTCTGACCACAACAGTATGAAACTAGAAATCAACTATAGGAAGAAAATCAGAAAAGCCACAAATACATGGAGATTAAACAAAATGCTACTGAACAACAACATGGTTAATGAAGAAATCAAACAAGAAATCAAAAAATACATGGAGACAAATGAAAATGAAAATACGACATGCCAGAATTTATGGGATACAGCGAAAGCGGTTCTAAGAGGGAAGTTTATAGCGATACAGGCCTATCTCAACAACCAAGAAAAATCTCAAATAAACAATCTAACAATGCACCTAAAGGACCTGGAAAAAGAAGAACAAACAAAGCCCAAAATCAGTAGAAGAAGGGAAATAATAAAAATCAGAGCAGAAATAAATGAAATAGAGACCAAAAACAATAGAAAAAATTAATAAAACCAAGAGCTGGTTCTTTGAAAAGATCAACAAAATTGACAAATGTTTAGCTAGACTCACCAAGAAAAACAGAGAGAAGGCACAAATAAGTAAAATCAGAAATGAAAGAGGAGAGGTTACAACAGACACCTCAGAAATACAAAAGATTATAAGAGAATACTATGAAAAGCTATATGCCAACCAATTCGACAATCTGGAAGAAATGGATAAATTCTTAGAATCATATAACCTTCCAAAACTGGATCAAGAAGAAGTAGAGAATTTGAATAGACCAATTACCAGTAAGGAGATCGAAACAGTAATCAAAAACCTCCCCAAAAATAAAAGTCCAGGACCAGACGGCTTGCCTGGTGAATTCTACCAAACATTCAAAGAAGACTTAATACCTATCCTTCTCAAACTCTTCCAAAAAATTGAGGAGGGTGGGAAGCTCCCTAACTCATTCTATGAAGCTGATATTACCCTGATACCAAAACCAGACAAGGACAACACAAAAAAAGAAAATTACAGGCCAATATCACTGATGAACATCGATGCAAAAATCCTCAACAAAATACTAGCAAATCGCATACAACAATACGTTAAAAAGATTATACACCATGATCAAGTGGGATTTATTCCAGGTATGCAGGGATGGTTTAACATTCGCAAATCAATCAACGTAATACCCCACATTAATAAAATGAAGAACAAAAATCACATGATCATCTCAATAGATGCAGAGAAAGCATTTGACAAGATCCAGCATCCATTTATGATAAAAACTCTGAATAAAATGGGTATAGAAGGAAAGTACCTCAACATAATAAAGACCATATAGGAGAAACCCACAGCTAATATCATCCTCAATGGTGAAAAACTGAACAGTATCCCTCTAAGAACAGGAACCAGACAAGGATGCCCACTGTCACCACTCCTATTTAACATAGTATTGGAAGTCCTAGCCAGAGCAATCAGGCAAGAGAAAGAAATAAAAGGGATCCAAATTGGAAAGGAAGAAGTGAAACTGTCACTATTTGCAGATGACATGATTTTATATATAGAAAACCCTAAAGAATCCACCAGAAAACTTTTAGAAGTAATAAACGAATATGGTAAAGTTGCAGGATACAAAATCAACGTACAAAAATCAGTTGCATTTCTGTACACTAACAACGAAGTAGCAGAAAGAGAAATTAAAAATACCATCCCATTTACAATTGCAACAAAAAGAATAAAATACCTAGGAATAAACTTAACCAAAGAGGTGAAAGATCTGTACACGAAAACTATAAAACATTTCTGAAAGAAATTGAAGAAGACACAAAGAAATGGAAAGATATTCCGTGCTCTTGGATTGGAAGAATTAACATAGTTAAGATGTCCATACTTCCTAAAGCCATCTATAGATTCAATGCAATCCCTATCAAAGTTCCAACAACATTTTTCACAGAAATAGAACAAAGAATCCTAAAATTTATATGGAACAACAAAAGACCCCAAATAGCTAAAGGAATCCTGAGAAAAAAGAACAAAGCTGGAGGTATCACACTCCCTGATTTCAAAATATACTACAAAGCTATAGTAACCAAAACAGCATGGTACTGGCACAAAAACAGACACACAGATCAATGGAATAGAATCGAAAGCCCAGAAATAAACCCACACATCTATGGACAGCTAATCTTTGACAAAGGAGCCAAGAACATACAATGGGGAAAAGAAAGTCTCTTCAACAAATGGTGTTGGGAAAACTGGATAGCCACATGCAAAAAAATGAAAGTAGACCCTTACCTTACACCATACACAAAAATTAACTCCAAATGGATTAAAGACTTGAATGTAAGATCTGAAACTATGAAACTTCTAGAAGAAAACATAGGCAGTACGCTCTTCAACATCGGTCTTAGCAACATCTTTTCAAACACCATGTCTGACCAGGCAAGAGAAACAATAGAAAAAATAAACAAATGGGACTACATCAAACTAAAAAGCTTCTGCACAGCAAAGGAAACCATCAACAAAACAAAAAGACAACCTAACAATTGGGAGAAGATATTTGCAAACCATACATCTGATAAGGGCTTAATCTCCAAAATATATAAAGAACTCATGCATCTCAACAACAAAAAAGCTAACAACCCAATTAAAAAATGGGCAAAAGACCTGAACAGACATTTCTCCAAAGAAGATATACAGACGGCCAACAGACACATGAAAAGATGTTCAAAATCACTAACTATCAGGGAAATGCAAATCAAAACTACAATGAGATATCACCTCACGCTCGTCAGAATGGCTATAATTAACAAGACAGGAAACAACATGTGTTGGAGAGGATGTGGAGAAAAGGGAACTCTCATACACTGCTGGTGGGAATGCAAACTGGTGCAGCCACTATGGAAAACAGTATGGAGATTCCTCAAAAAATCAAGGATAGAACTACCATATGATCCAGCTATCCCACTGTTGGGTATTTATCCAAAGAACTTGAAAACACCCATTTGCAAACGTACATGCACCCCTGTGTTCATTGCAGCGTTATTCACAATAGCCAAGACTTGGAAGCAACCTAAGTGCCCATCCAGGGACGAATGGATAAAGAAGATGTGGTGTATATACACAATGGAATACTACTCAGCCATAAGAAACGATGAAATCCATCCATTTGTGACAACATGGATGGACATTGAGGGTATAATGCAAAGTGAAATAAGTCAGAGGGAGAAGGTCAAATACCATATGATTTCCTTCATTAAGTAGTAGATAATAACAACAATAAACAAACACATAGGGACAGAGATTGGATTGGTGGTTACTAGAGGGGAAGGGGGGAGGGAGGAGGGTGAAAGGGATAATTCGGTACATGTGTGTGGTGATGGGTTGTAATTAGTATTTTGGTGGTGAACATGATGTAATCTATGCAGAAATAGAAGTACAATGATGTACACCTGAAATTTTTACAATGTTATAAACCAATGTTACTGCAATAAACAAAAAAAACCAAAAACCAAAAACCAAAAAAAATAAAAAACAAAATAAAATACTAGCCAAAATCTACTTTTCTTTTTTTTTTTTTGTGAGGGAGATCAGCCCTGAGCTAACATCCGTGCTAATCCTCCTCTTTTTGCTGTGGAAGACCAGTTTTGCACTAACATCTATTGCCAATCCTCCTCCTTTTTTCCCCAAAGCCCCAGTAGATATTGTATGTCATAGCTGCACATCCTTCTAGTGGCTGTATGTGGGACGCGGCCTCAGCATGGCCGGAGAAGTGGTGCATCGGTGCGCCCCTGGGATCCGAACCCAGGCCGCCAGTAGCGGAGCACGCGCACTTAACCGCTAAGCCACCGTGCAGGCCCAGCAAAATCTACTCTTAAGTAATTTTAAACATAACAATATTTTTTAAGCTCTTAACGCCAATATTGATTATTGAAAACACATATAATAAAGATATTAGTAGAATTTGACTAACAAACAAATGAAATGAAAAAACCAACAGCTTTTAAATTAAAACAAAATCTCTTAAGAAGTTACATGGCCTAAATTAAAAAACAGAAAAAAATGCATTGGCAGTGACAAAGTGGACTCAAAAAAGCTAGATTTTATGACTGAAATGTTCTATCTTTTCTTGCCTATTTTTCTAGTGAAATAAACTGATTTAAAAATAGCCCCAAATTTATGAGTGTCATATGCAGTAGAAGGAATAGCACATTAAGTGAAGCTCAAACAGAGGAAAACCAAGGTCATTTTGACCTCTGGGTTCCTCTGTATGTTCTCCTCTTCATTCAGCGCTCTATCTGTGTATGTGGAGGAGTGTGACTGAACGGTTTTACACAGGCAATTCTGCTACAGTGTGGAAAATTTGCTGTAGCTTGTGTACCTCGTTTTGGCTTCATGAGTTCTGAAAATGCTATTAGCTGGTCCTTTAATTTGTGTTGATTCTTTCAAGAATCTTACTGTACTATAGAAAGGCTAATATTCTCCATTTTTCCAACGGCATATGTGGACATACATAAGACTATATACCATTCAGTGCTCTATTAGAGAGAGAGAACCATTCAGTCAACTAAATGTCTAATATAAAACTTCCTAGGCTAGGTCTTTTATTTAACTTTCTTCTTAGGATATTTATTTTAAAATATTTTTAAATAGTACGAATTGCTGTAAAGGTAGTCTCCACATTAAACTGAAATTTGTCTCTAAATAATTTATACTGGCCAATTTTGGTCTGCTTTCCACAGCTACACGGAATGAGTCAAGAGCTGTTTACATCTTGTTAATTTTAATCCCTCATCCTAGGCTGCTAAACTCTTTGGCTTCTCATTCTGTCATTCAGCTATCAGGTAATCCTCCAGCTTCCTGAAATCTGCAAATTAGATATGCTTGCTTTTTATGTTCTCATCCAAATTACTGATAGAAACATCTAAGATGACAGGGAAAACTTCTGCAGCATGGAACTAGATGCATTCCATTAAACTCACCTCGCTTTTCATTAATGAGCCCTGATTCATCCTTCAAAAAGTTCCAAAGCCATTTACCTATGATATTATCAGCCTACATTTGAGTATTTTGTCTAAAACCTTTGCTGAATTCCAAGTATTCTAACTTTATGGCATTCTCTTATTTACCAGTTTAAGAATTCTATTAAAAAATAAATGAGATCAGTCTGGAATAACTTGTGAACACATGAACGCATTTTGTTGTCACGTCTTTTCCTAGTTAATTATTAATAGACTAAGGTGAAACTTTTGGTGAGTCAGAGATTAGGATGGGGCTGATCCCATGATTGTGCTAAGTGCTATATTAGCAGTTTTAGCTGAACTCTAGGAAGCATGTGGTCATCACCTTACAGGTGATGACTGGAGATGCTGTCTACTTTTCCACTTAGGCTTATGGACACAGCAGGTCTTCCTGGAACTCAAATCCTTCCAGGACCACAGCTGTGGCCTCTACTTCTCTCACTTCTGTAACTTGTGTGCTGGCAGGCCTCAAAACCATGAATTACATGGAAAATTTTGCTGATGCCACAGGTGAAGAGGAATAGATTTTCTTCCTCCCACAGTCCTCATCCTTTGCTCTTTTAACTGAATAAAGATAGTGGTTAAAATCCTGGGCTTTGTATCAGGTTGCCTGTGTCTATAACTTGTGTATGCGATTTCTGAGTTGCCTTCATCAATTTACTTAAGCTCCCCAAGTGTCATTTTTCTCATCTATCAAATGGGAGTAATAAATGTGATTATTTCACAGGGTTGCTATGGGAATTAGTTGAGTTATGGCAGGTAAAACATTTAGATACGTTCTTGGCATGTAGTAAGCTCCAAGTAAGTATTAATTGTTGTTTTAATTGTTATTATTGTTGCTTGAGAAAGATGTAGGCCTTTTCATTTTGGAGAAATGCTGGTTACTTGAGGGCTATAAATCTGTGTTGGTTAACTGAAGTTGTCCCGAACACACATTATCAAAATTATTTCTAATCGTGGATAATATAGCTCCTCAGAGAATTACAAAACTAGTGGCAATTGTTGGGCAATGTGACCCTGCTCCACTAGGTATTGCCTTAATGATGCCAGTAATGACTTGTTTTTACAAAGTCCCTCTCCATCTCACAAGCAGAAAGCACTCTATAGACATTATCATGTAATGGTTTTGAGAAGTTGCTAGGCTACGAGTACTACGTTATTGTTTCTGTTTTGCACAGAGATTCTAAGTTACTTGCTTCTGTTCACAAAGAAAGACAGCAGGACAACAAGGAAAAACTCATTACGTGGGCTTCTGAAATCCCACCTGGAGATTTGGGCCCCCTAAGCAAGTAACTTTGGAGCAGTCTACATCACAAACACTCGATATATTGAGGATAATTTAATCAAAATCTCTTTGCAATGTGAAATCTGGCAGTACAACATGACTTATTCTGAAAGGTATCTAGCTTGAGCTTGATTCAGGAAGTCTAGTAATCAATCATTAGATTTATAGAACCCAACACATTTGACAATTAGAAGGAGTAAGTAGTGAGACAATTCACAATTTCAGCCTACGTGACTTTCAATCCAGTTTGACTAATACTATGCGCCAGGCACAATAGGAGGTAAAAGAGATCTTAGAGACTTACAGCCAAGTGAAATAGTGAAACAGGAAAGGCAGATGTAGACAGAGAGAGATGAAGATCTAGATGTTGATGTAGATCTAGATTCATACAAATCTAACGCTGTAATGAAGAGACAAAGTGCATCAGATAAGAAGTTAAGGAGATGTTAATTTTGACAGGTGACCTGGAAAAGCCTTGTGCAAAAAGACGATTTAAGTAAAGTCATAAAGAATCAGCAGGTCAGAAATTATGGAAAGAAAACGCTATGCAAGGCGTTTTCTTGGTGGACCAAGGACCTAGGTGACAGGGTCCTTGAAAGCCTTTGCTGGCATTGGGTAAATGGGCAACTATCCTTCATGTATATATTCTCCAGAGTGCAGGGACCTCAATTTTACTTTTTCATAAACTTAAGACAAGTTTCCTTTTAACTATTTGGAAGGAGAACAAAAGAGAGAAATGAAAGAAAAAAAAGAAGGAGCTGTTTCTATTTTCCTTTCAAACTTCTTTCAGGGGGCATATATAAATCACAGGCCAAGTCAGTCTGAAATACTTACATATCAGCTCCTTGCGTGCCTTATTTCAGAAACTAAATTTATGTGTAAATCTATGTGATATTTCTTTTTTTTTTTTTTAAAGATTTTATTTATTCAGTTTTTTCCCCCCAAAGCCCCAGTAGATAGTTGTATGTCATAGGTTCACATCCTCCTAGTTGCTGTACGTGGGACTCGGCCTCACGTTGGACGGAGAGGTGGTGCCTCGGGGCGCTCCCGGGATCCGAACCCCGGGCCGCCAGCATCAGAGCGCGCACACTTAACCGCTAAGCCACGGAGCCGGCCCTATGCGATATTTCTTTATTCCTTGTTTGAGAACTTGGTAGTGGAGAGCTCTGTGCTCATCATCTCACTGACGAGGCGTTAGAATTCTGCTGAAGTCTACTAATGGCTACCAGGTGCACCTACTGGTGGGGGTAATCACTCAACAGGGTACTTTCAGTCTAGTTTCTTACTACCTGCGTTGGGGAAGGGTAGCAATAGACTCCTTGTATTACCAATGTTTTTGATTGATAGACAAAATATTTCCAACTGAATGTTCAAAATGGTAAAGATTTTGGGCTTCCCTAGCTCAGTTTGTGAATTGTTTTACAAAAACAAGCTTGGAGCTTCCTGAAGAGCGTGAGTTGTTGATATATTCTGCGTCAACGATGATGATAAGGGCAACTCGGGAACTCAATTAGCTCTCATAGAGTAGGAACAGTGGTGACATAATCACGTCTAAATGGCTGAAATATGCTTGCCATGGCCCCTATTCAATACCGTAGAATCTGATGCATATTCTTATGGCAGTTATGATGAGATTTTTAAAAAGTTAGGCATGACTTAATTTTCTAATGTTGCAGCTGAACGTTTTCTCCCAGTGCAGACTTCCTCTAGTTAATGGAACTGCACTGCCAAAGACACGACAGCAAGATTTGCAACAGGAGATTTGGGTTTGAGACCTGACTTCTCCAGATTCTGTCTGTGCTATTTTAGGCAAGTAAATTTATGTTTCTGAACCTCAGTGAACTTAGTTGGAAAATGGGAATAATAATCAAACCTACTAAATTTGAGTTCTCCTGAGAACCACAGGAGACATTGTGTATAAATATAATTTATAAAGTCATATACAAGTATCTTATTATTGTTATTATAAGTTGGTTAATTATTTAAATCAATATACTTAAAAAATAAAATATTTTATACTGTGTCCGTTTAATAGTAATTTGCAGTCCTTATAGAGCTGGTGTTAAATTATTACAGTGCGATAATGTTGCTCTGGAAATCTACATACAGGATTATTTTTGCATTCTGGTTTTTACTACTTCTCTGTAGTTCCCGACAGTGAAGATGTTCATGGCTGCCATAACCGCTATTCTTATGTTCATTTAGTACATTTGCTATCACCATGATTAGAAATTTGTTTAAAAAAACTCAATGCCACTTTGAAGTATTTGGTGGTGGTATTAAATTATTGTTATTTATTTGTCTTGATTGTCTTATGTAATTGCCTCATATGATGTCCTAAATGAATTAATACTTGTCTAACAGAAGCATGTGGTCTTTCAGGTTCTCAGCATCCTAAAGCTGGCAACTGTTCACTTATATACATCATCCCCTCCATTAAATATAGTGCAAGTGGTTAAAGCTGGTAGGGTAAAAAACAGGTTTCAGTATAACTAAAATGGGATTTCTTTTACTAAATAAAATAAAGAAGAATGTAATAAAAAATTATTTTTGGAGAGGTATTTTGTTCTGTTTTTTAGGAGAAATGTATGAGGGATTGAAGAGAAAAATTGTAAGGATAGATTTCGAATTGTGTGTTTGAGCTGCAGAAATGTCTCTTTTCAGCCTTTTTATTTAGCCATATGTCTCAACAGACATGGTAAAAATTTTTAAAAATACTTTTATGATCAAATTTTCATAATGTGAAAACACTGTGGGGAATATAAACATGAATATAGAAAAACTTAAATGTATTTGGCATTAGAATATGCCTGAGTGCTTTACATAATCTTATGTGGTTTGATTCTCACATACATGTATAGGGATAAAGAAGTAAACTTAGAAAAGTAACAGTTGATAGTAGGATGGGTAGTAGGGAGATGTGGCTAGGTCTGCCTGATCTTGAACTTCCCAGCCGCCAGAACTGTGAGAGATGTTTCTGTTAAGACACCCAGTCTATGGTATTCTGTCATAGCAGCCCGAGCTGACTAAAACAGCTTCCCTGCTCTGCAGCCTGGAGACTCTCTTCGGTAACCTGGGAAATCATAGGTCTCATCTCACTTGTTTCTTTTCTCTCAAGGATCATTGTCCAGCTCTGTCTTTTGCCCAATGTCTGAAAACTGTTAGTTGTTCCATATATTTTTGTCTAGTTTTTAAGTTGTTTAATGAAAGAGGATAAATTAGTTTCTGATACTCCAATCATAGCCAGAAACGAAAGATGACAGGCTCCAACTTGACAAGCTTCCATTATCAGAATCAAAAGAACTTTATTCTTTTGCGTCAATGTGCACCCTAGAAATTTTAGTTTTCTCTTATTACTTCGTTTAACTTATTTAAAGTCATGTAGGTCAGGTTTTTCCATTAGGAGCAAAGACCTGCTACCTGGGCTGTGCGTTCCTGGATACATGATGGGTGTGGTCATTTTATTTGGTTTAGTGATCTGAAATATGTATTTATTGACATTCAATTTATTCTCTGGTTTTCAGTCCCACTTTTCCCTCCTGCTTCTTGCTTTACTTGCTGACTCTCAGCTCAGAGGTGCTCCAGAGTTCTGTGAAGCTAATTGGCTTCCACTCACTTTGTAGCTTCTTGTGAGCATACTCAAGGCCTCAGTGTCTCCGCCTGCTCCATCCATTAACCTGCCTGACTGTTTTCTGAGTTCCAGAGATCAGTTAAGATGTCTCATTCATTCTCACTCTTTCAGTGTTCATTTTTTTCCTCCATTTTTTTTAATGTGTGAGGGAAGGGGTGGATTTCAGTGATGCAGAATGTAAAGCATGTGCCCATCCACTGTCATCTCTTGGCTTTTCAAAATAGACTCCCTTCAACTTGTGTCACACAGCTGATTTTTTGGACTTTAGGGGAGTTTAAATTTATTACAGTTTACAAATTTTATTTTTCCATTTCTTTACAGATTGGAATGGGTGCCTATTTCCATCTGAGATGATTTCATCCTTGTTTCCTGTGCCACGCTTTTCACTTATGATATAAAGAGCTTGTGCTGCATTTGATTACCTACTCAGATACCCTGGTAATCCAACTTTTCTGGCCCCAATCCCAACACCCTCACCTCCTCCAGTAACCAGCTGTTGTTATTCTCATGCTCAGGGGATATATCATCTGGGTAAATAAATTTATGGATCCTCCTTTCTCTTGAGCAAGGGCAGCTTCCACATTTCTCAAGCTTCAGCCCTCTTCAGAAACTCAAAATGAAATCACATATGGTTCCAGTCCCAGAAGAGGTAGGAGTTCTATCAACTAGACTGTTTCTGGAATGAAGGTTTAGACCGTTCAGCCACCTCAGACACTGATTCTACGTAAACTGGAGTAATAGGGTCAAGGAAATATCACCCTGAAAGTCTAGACCTTGTACATCACACCTAATAACAACAACTGCTCACATTCCATAAAGTAGCCCCAAAGCTGTGGACGATAATACTGAGGTTAGGAAGCAATTCTTGATTAAACACAAATCTTAGCTAATGGCTGTGTTACAAGAAGTATATACTTGAAGAATATGTGGGTTTGTAAAGATTAAGCCATAGAAGGGACATTTGATATGTTCCACTGAATTATTTTTCAACAACAATCCCATGGCTGATTTGTTACTCTTTTTCTCTTAATAAGCTTTGATAGCATCTACTTGGACATTTTATTACCTTATCTTTTTTTTTTTGCAAAAAGAATATGGATCTGCACTATGTGGAAGAAAACAACTATCCTGAGAGTATAGTGGAAGGTCCAGCTGTTTGTAAAGTGAGTGCATCTTATTGCACTGTCTGCTCTCCTGATCAGTGAGGGGATGACAGATCTAGGTCTGTAGTCCTCTGCCCAGGCTGCATATCCATGTGAAGGAAAAGACTAGGACCAAAATCATGAGGGACCTATCCCTTTTCTCAGCTGTCGGGTATTGGAGGAGAGGTGCCAACTGAGAAATGGGAGGCATCACTCAGATATTCCTCTCCTCTTTTGTTTTCCAGTCTTCACATCTCTCATATACCAAGGGGTTATAAAATTCTGCGGCCACATAAAGGTAGCCCTAGGAAAAAAAATCAAGCTGTACTTTCCCTGAGTTATCTCATCCTTCTACCGTGATTCAGTTATAGATGAGTCCCTTTTTTCCCTTGAGGCCAATCTTGCCTCTATGAGGTTCATGTTATCCATGAATCCAAAAAGCATTTTTCTGAGACTTTTTGAAATAAGACAACTTCCAATGAGTTTCTGGGATTAGGCATAGTATTATAAAGAGGGCATGGTGTGGCAGGTTGTATTTTCTAAAGAAGGCTTCAATGATATTACTCATCTTGCATAGTTTTCTTCAGTGTTGCCTTCCCATTCCTCCTGTCCATTTCTCTTGAACTCGGGTAGCCTTGTAACCACATCAGCCAATAGAGTATGGCAGAAGAGATGCTACAATTGAGTCATAAATGGAGGTGCATCTTCTGCCTTGTTGGCTGGAGCACTTACTTTTAGAGCCCTGAGCTGCCACATAAGAAGTGTGACTACATTGTCACGGGTGTCCTGTGAGGAAGCCCAGACCAAATAGAGAAATCACATATAGGTGATATGGTAGAAACACTAGCTGAGGTCTCAGCTAACAGCCAGTGTCATTTGTAAATATGTTAGCATAGTCTTTTTAAAAAATGGTGCACACAGAATTGAATATCCATATGCAAAAAAAAAAATCACCCACCTCACACCATGTACAAAAATTTATTCCTCAAACCGAATCTAAATGTAAAACTTTTAGCTATAAAACTTCTAGAAGAATACATAGGAGAAAATCTTTGTGAGTTTGGTTTAGACATTAGTTTCTTAGACAAGACACAAAAATACAATCAATTTATAGAAGGAAAAAAATGATATAATGGACTTCATGAGAACTAAGAATTCATAGTGTATTTTGAAGTCAGGGATTGTGATGCCTCCAGCTTCGTTCTTTTTTCTCAGGACTGCTTTGGCTATTTGGGGTCCTTTGTTGTTCCACACAAATTATAGGATTTCTGAGGAGAATGTCATTCAGATTCTGATTGGGATTACATTTAATCTGTATGGACATTTTAACCATGTTTATTCTTCCAATCCATGAGCATGGAATATCTTTCCATTTCCTTATGTCTTCTTTGATTTCTTTCAATAATGTCTTCTAGTTTTCAGTATATAGGTCTTTCACCTCCTTGGTTAAATTTATTCCTAGTTATTTTATTCTTTTTGGTGCAATTGTAAATTAAAAATATACTACAAAGCTATAGTAATCAAAACAGCATGGTACTGGCAGAAAAAAAGACACACAGATCAATGGAACAGAATTGAAAGCCCAGAAATAAAACCACACATCTATGGACAGTTAATCTTAGACAAAGGTGCCAAGAGCATACAATGGAGAAAGGAAAGTCTCTTCAATAAATGGTGTTGGAAAAACTGGGCAGCAAGTTTTTCCATGCAGAAGAATGAAAGTAGACTATTATTTTACACCATACACAAAAATTAACTCAAAATGGATTAAAGACTTGAGGGCAAGACCTGAAACCATAAAACTTGTAGAAGAAAATATAGGAAGTACACTCTTTGACATTGGTGTTTGTAGCATCTTTTTGAATACCGTGTCTACTCACACAAGGGAAACAAAACAAAAAAATAAACTAATGGGACTACATCAAACTAAAAAGCTTCTGCAAGGCAAAGGAAATCATCAACAAAATGAAAAGACAACCCACCAACTGGGAGAAAATATTTGCAAATCACATATCCAACAAGGCGTTAATTTCCAAAATATATAAAGAACTCATACAATTCAACAACAAAAAACAAACAACCTGATCAAAAAATGGGCAGAGGATATGAAGAGACATTTTCCTAAAGAAGATATACAGATGGCCATGAAAAGATGTTCAACATCACTAATTATTAGTGAAATGCAAATCAAAACTACAATGAGATATCACCTTACACTTGTCAGAATGGCTATAATTACCAAGACAAAAAGTACCAAATGTTGGAGCGGATGTGGAGAAAAGGGAAACCTCCTACTCTGCTAATGGGAATGCAAGCTGGTGCAGCCACTATAGAACAAGGTATGGAGATTCCTCAAAAAATTAAAAATAGAAGTACCATACGATCCAGCTATCCTACCGCTGGATATTTATCCAAAGAACTTGAAATCAACAATTCAAAGAAATTTATGCATCCTTATGTTCGTCGCAGTGTTGTTCACAATAGCCAAGACATGGAAGCAACCCAAGTGTCCCTCGACTAATGATTGGATAAAGAAGATGTGGTATATATATACAATAGAATGCTATTCAGTCAAAAAAAAAGACAAAATTGTCCCATTTGCAACAACATAGATGGACTTTGAGGGTATTATGCTAAGTGAAATAAGCCAGACAAAGACAAACACCATATGATTTCACTCATACGTGGAAGATAAGCAAACACATGGATAAAGAGGACAGATTAGTAGTTACCCAAGGGGGAGTGTGAAAGGCGTAAAGGGGCACATATAGATGGTGACGGATAAAAACTAGACTATTGGGTGTGAGCACGATGCAGTCTATACAGAAACTGATATATAATAATATACACCTGAAATTACACAACGTTATAAACCAATATGACCTCAATAAACTAATTAGGAAAAAAAAGTAAGAACTCATATACATGTTGGAATCAAGGCTGTTTTATTGGAAACCAGTTCCTAATTCTTCAGTGCTTGGAAAGGCCAACTGAAGGACAAAAAAGGCAAAGAAATCAAAGTTGATATTAGCTTAGCTAACCTGCAAAGAAGTTTGGATCAGAGGGAGCTAAGAATTGTGGATTGTTATAGAAGAGGGTATGACTATAAAAAGTTTAAGAGACCATTTGGGGTGATGGAAATGTTCTATATCTTGATTGTGTGGCAAGTTTTACAACGGTATGCATTGTCAAAACTCACAGAATTGTACACTAAAAAGAGTGATTTTTTTCTGTATCTAAATTATACTTCAATAAACATAATTTCAAAAAACAGTAGGGGTCAGGGGCTAGCCCCGTCGCATAGTGGTAAAGTTCAGCACACTCCGCTTTGACGGCCCAGGTACACGGGTTTGGATTCTGGATGCAGACCTACACCACTCGTCAGCCGTGCTGCTGTGGTGACCCACATATAAAGTGGAGGAAGACTGGTGCAGATGTTGGCTCAGGGCTAATCTTCCACAGCCAAATAATAAAAAAAATATAGTAGGGGTCATAATTCAAGTGGGACTTAAACTTTTGAGTCTTGATCCACAGTTCGGTGAAAAATCATCTTTACTTATATCCCAGTAATTATTTCTTTATTTTATTCCTCTACATGTGAAAAATCATCTTTACTAGATTTCCAAAAATTTAAAAATTGAATAATATTATTTATCTCACTCTGGTTAACAGGCTATATATGAGTGTCAAACCCACCCCTTTCTTTACTTATAGGATTTCAATAAACTTGTGTAATTATCTTTTAATACAGGCATCATAAGAAAAATCTGCATCTATAGGAAAGAGCCCAGAGTAAGCTCAATGCTGAAATATGCTAATATTCTGGGATTTGTTGAAGACAATGATTGCATTACTCAGAGTTTGGGGCGTACTAGAGATTTGCTCCAATAACCTCATGTTATTCTAGAATTCCTCCATGAAAGGCAGCACAAGACCACATTTGGAAGTGATAAGACTCACTTGGCCTAGTTATGTAATGTCATCTTATCATTCTAGCAATAACAATAATAATAATATAAAAAAGTAACTTTTCAAGCCTCAATGTGTAGAAAAATATGCAGTTTCGTGTAGACTTGCACTCTGTAATAACACTACGTGAGCTAATATTTTAATGACACCTCTTGGATAATAATTAGCCATCTCAGCCCCATACTTGTCATCTGAAAACTACAGTCACTGTTCCAAGCTTACCAGACAGTTTCCTCCACTTTTTTTTCCAGTAACTAAGATATTAATAGTCTTCATTTGGAAAATGCTTCTCCTAACCACGCTAAAATTTTACCCTCGTACAGAATTTCCCTAAGTCTTATCAGAGGTACTTTGGTTGCAAGAGCAGAGTGAAGTATAGTCAGTAAAGATACTGTTCACTTTTTCATTTAAATACATGTTTGAATAGCCTGTGGATTCAACCAGAAGAATCTGGCTAATTACAGTATTTTGGTATATAGCTTGTATTTTTTTCCTAAAAAGACTAGGATATAGATCCATCCTCTAAAGTTTCCTTTTTCTTTTTAGGACAGTGAAATCAAGGGAAAAAGGAGACCTTGAGCTAGCTCAAGAGCATCGTATCATTGGGCTTTACTGACAGTCTTTCCAATGCAAATCTAGACATTTCTCAACAGTTTTAATGTTAGAATGTTGGGAGAACTCTGTGGGCTCATCTAAATGTCAGGCTGTGATGAAGTTATGCTCTGTCTCAGGGGACCCATTAATGCTGGAATCAGGGCTGCTGCCCTGGGAACCACTGTGCTTCCTTCTTTGGTGCTCTAGGGGACAACTAAAGGATAAAAGAGGGAAAAGAGAGGGTATTAGCTAAACTTCAAAGAAGACTGGATCATAGGGAACCAAAATTGTGGGTTATTATAAAAACTAGTATTTTCCCCTTCCTCTCAGTTCTCCATGCTCCTATTCTTCCCCAATGACTGCTTGACTGTAGCAGAATGAGCAGCAGACTGGGGATCAGAAGAGTGGTATATGAGTCCCAGCACCACTACTACAGTCCTATGATCTTGCAGTCTACAGTCCTGCAAGTCATTAAGCCTTCCAAATCTCAATTTACTTACTTCCAAAATGAGATTATTGAATTAAATCATTTCTTTGGTTTCTTTCAGCTTAAAACCATGCTTTGTGGAGGTAGGGGAGGAACTCATCCTATCTTAATTTAATATGTGCTAAGGCTAAAGATTTGTCAGTGGAAGAAAGATTGCAATTCTAATTTAAAGGATTGGATCCATGATACGCAAATTTCTTCTGTTGTCTTTCTAGACACATCATAATTACACTTTGAGCTCTATTATTTTTACATTCAACAGATTGAATTTCACATCCATAAATGCCCTTTGGATTCCCACTCCTTTGCTCTAACACAAGGAAGAGGCAACGACTTCTAAGGAAACATTATAGGTTAGAGAGTAGAGCAGGATGGTGGGTAAAGAGCATATCCCACTTAATATTGGCCGGGCTCTTAGACATATTGTATATAAAATGCATAGCATGATGCTTGGCTTATATAATTGGCCCAGAATGTATACAGGCTCTGCTACTCTCAGCATTTAACACATTTTTCAAAACATCCAATGAGGCAATCAGAGTAGCCACCATTCTCTTCTATATTTTTCAAATGAGGAAATAGACTTAGCATAAGTCAAAGAGGTATAGAACTTTAAATTTAAAGGAAACCTAAAAGGCCATTTCATTCAATATTCTCATTATTCAGAGAAGAAAATCAAGCCTCAGAGAAATTAAGGAATTTGTCCAAGGCCACTCAGCTACGTGATAGAACTCTGTGGCTTAGATCTTTTGACTCCTGGGACAGTGCTCTTTCTGTACCAGGGTGCCGTGATTGACCAAGGTCTCCTTTGCTGTTGAGAAAGCCATCTGACAAGGGGAATCTTGGTAATTCAAAGTTTCCTTTTGAGAGCATTACCAGGACAAGCTCGTGAAGGAAGACACACACATTAAAAAAGAGAAGGTTCAAATCCTCTCAAGTGAGACAAAAACTGATTGGCTTGTGGGTCATAAGATTTGAGTTTTCTAGTTGACAGCTCCCAAAACTTAGTATTTCCTAAGACTCTTTAAAATTTTGAGATGATTTTGTTGAATTAATGAGCCTCTATTTATTAGTAAGACCTGGGGTGATAAAAGATTTCACATTCCTTACTCCGGAAAGAGTCTGTTTGAAATACACTTGGATTTGGTATTAAATTATGAAGCCCATGAAAAATTTATGCTCTATCTTTTAAAAAAATTTTTTTAACCATACTTAGGCCTGGGATGAATGAAGAAAAGAATAAGTCCACTTTCCTCTTTCTCAATAGTACCCATCAAGGGCTTTCTGTACATTGTGCATTGTGAATTTTCACCAGTTGAAGATGTTGTGGTGCAGTCCTATGTTTAAGACCAATAGTTGCTCCTAGACTTTTGGGGGAATTTGCCAAGCTATCCTGAGTGTCCCTGAGGTTAATCTGTGGTTAATTAGGCCAACCTGTAAGTGACACAGATCTCTAACTAGAGTTTCATCCCTTATCATCAGACTTCCAGGGATCTTCTGTAACGAGAAGTTCCAAGAACTGGAGTAGAAATCTCCTGGTTACTTCAATCTAGGGTGAACCCCACTCTTCATCCTCCGCAGGCCCACTTTGGTCGTGGCCTGTAAATCTGAGCCTGGATTAAGTCCTTCTACAGTTACGGTGATTGGACTAAAAATACACGGCCATGCTTCCAGGGAAATCTGCCCTTTCTGTAGCAATGACAAGTTCCTTTCTTTAGCAGGTTTGTCCAACATTGCAAGTTTTGTAGAAATTGAATTCTGCCTGGTTCCTCAGAAAAACTTTGAAGTAGCAACTTTAATATCTCTATGGAGAGCCTACAGATTTAATGATTTATAGGTCATGAAACAGTAAAATCATGCTTATGGCTGCCAAATGTAAGTGAGGCAGATCTATGGAGTCAGGGTAAGAATTCATTTAAACACTGCGTATACTGAAAACAATCAGAGTTCTGAGGGAAATGAACTAAAGGAATATTGTGGCATTATTAATCTTTGTAGCCACTAAAAATGTCAAAATATGTACTTATCCTGCCAAAAGTCAGTGTTGTTTACACACTTCACATGAACAGGGCACCAAAAGATTTATGGACCTTCTACCACAAAGGTCCTCTGCTAATAGCAAAACACTGCCTCAGTGGCTAGTAGGCAAACATATTTGCTGGGCTACACATTCCCATCAGTTTCCTCACCTCTGATCAGTCTCATCCATTCGTTGGCAGCAGATCATTGTTAAGACAACTATGTGTCTTGATCATTTCAGTCTCTTTTATATGTTGGGCTGCTGAGCACACTGTCGATATGTATCTAATTTCAAAGGGAGAAAAAAAGACCTTATTAAGAAAATATACATCTCCACTAAAGATAGCTTTAAGAGAGAAGGGGCTCCGTGGAAACAGAGAAAGAAGAACATGTGTTCCATGCACAGAATGAATATATTCTACCCACATAAGAGCCCTCAAAATGTATGACCCCTTCTCAGACTTCTTTGGAAGTAGAGTAAATAACCTACTGATTGGGACGAAGATTCTGGGCCAAATACTATTTTATAATGAATAAGAATTTCTTCATATGTACTTACATCTTTTGAACATGTTTACATGAACACCAGCAACTTGTGTAGCTTGAAACCCAGGTCCCAGTGGTTTCTGCGATGGCCGATCTCACATGGTAGGTTACGAGAATCCACTTGACACATCACATCCCTCCATGTTTGAACACTCCTGGTGGACTGCACAGATGGCTTGTGTTCATCCCACTTTGTGTCAGTCATGGTGATGGGGATGAAGAGTTTGCTTTCTCTCTTTAATCCTTCATTTCAATCTACTGATTGTGATTTATGACAGTGGTTTTCAGAGTTCAGAGAAACTCTACATTTTTCAGAAGTTTTGAAGGTTTTATAAGTGTTTGATTAATTTAATATTTAAAAATCACGATTTAAAAACATTGGGCCACTCATAGGTGATATATTACATTTTTAGCATGAGGAGAACCTCTAGCTTGTTAACGTGTGGTGCTAGTAAACTCTGCGTGTTTGTGTTCGTGTGTGCGTGTGATCTCATGCTCAAGACAGAATAAAGCTTCTCCTACCATTTCTACAGATATGTAAACTTTCTGAAAAAGTGTTGGATTAGGGAAATCATAGTATTTTCAGGCAAACTGGGGTCTGTACATGTCTTTTTACAAGTACATGTACAAGGAAGTACATATTTATGTCACACACAAGCCTCAATAAATTAAACGCCCAGGGATGCTTAGCCATATCTTCTCAGTCTATGCTCTTGCCACTGAATAATCATGAATGGTGTCATAAGAAATGAATGTGTGGTAGAGATACTGTATTACAGATATTTCTGGGACTCGTAAGTTTTGGGTGATTTTTGTTTGACTTTTATGTTTATAACGTTCAACCTTGGGACACAATTTCATGGTACAGTTATTTAAAGTTTTAGAGTCATGATTATTGAAGAATATCTTGAGGTTTCAAATTAAGCTGTTAAAATTTCCATATTTATAATACTTATCTGTGTGAATTACATTTTTCTCATTACTGTGTAACCAAAAGTATACAGGAATATACTGGATGTAGGTATTAATATAAGACTGTAACTGTCAATCACACTCTTCAAATTTTTGCATTTGTCAAGATGGCTTCACTGTTCTCATTGATTGATGTTAAAACAAGTAAATGTCGCATGTTTGAAACGTATGACCTTGTAAAAAATATCCCTTATGTCTATTTTGTATTTTGGGGTTTTGAGTAAGACTTCATTTAAATAAGAATTCTGCCATTAAAAAGCTGACACTAAAAATCTGATTCAGGAGGTCAATAGTTTACACACATCCTATTTTTAGCCTGCGTGGCTTTGCACATAGAATTCATATATTGAAACTTCCAATAATCGACAATTTTATTCAATTCCTATAGTAAAAGATGGGATCAGGCTAAAATCTAGTGACAATTGCAGTAGCTTAGTACCAAAATAAAATGCAAATGTAATTGCATGTCAGAGATGTTCTAATGAGGCAGGTGAGGAGGAAAGTTAGTAGATACTGTTGTTTCAGACCTAATATTAAAGCACAATGTGCCGGGATCCATGCAGCATGTCTAATAATGGGGAGAAGCTGATAATTTGAAAATGTTTCCTCTTTGATTCGTGATGACTTTTTCCAGCAGATTTGCTTCCCAGTGGTGTTCCTTAGAAGGACATCAAAGCCAATTTCATTCTCTGAACCTACCAGCAGATGGGTGGGAGATATTAGGCTGAGATTAAACAGTTGTTCTGTATAATTCACAAGTGCCTAGTCACAATGAACATGTTTTGATTTTCAGACTGTTCATTTCTGCCAGCCCATCTATTGCATGCATATTCCTTTATATTTCTCAATGCACGTTCCCAAAAGAACCACTTGCCTCGTCATCACTGAGATGTCTGGGTCAAAACGAATAAAAAGGAGTATGTGAAAATCACACAGGAGCAGTCAAACAGGTCACGGTATAAGGTCTCACTTCCGTTCTTCTGGCTCCCTTCTGAGTCACTAGCAAGCCCACTGGCCCTTGCAGCCCCTGATAATCCTCAGCAATGTGCTTCTGTCTGATAAAAAGCTGCGAATTCTGTCCAGTGACACACGCTTGCTTTGAAATGACTCAGAGAGAGTCACAGAGTGCAGAACCCACCACTGGAGGAACACATCTGAGTCACCGAGGTCATTTCAGTTGAGAACATGTAGTAGCATTTAAATGCTTGTGCCAAGGGTAGTCACTAATTCTCTGCCAAACTGCCCTCTTTACCCCCAGGATCATGATGTTTTTGATGGTCACATTCTCCGTCTGTAGGTTCTAGCCTGGAGCAAAGAAGGGTGAATCAATAAGCTAAATGTTATAGTACAAAAGAGACGATGGGTAAAGTGAAATCAACTCGGTTCAGTAAACAGTTCAGTGTCTTGTGGAGACGACACAGTTTTATCATTTTTATCTCATCTCTAACTAACTGTGTAACCTTTGGAAAGCTCCCTAGCCACTATGAGTCAGTTTTCTCATACTCAAAAAGGGAATTTATTAAAGCTTATTAGGTAGCTCAAAATTGCTGGGAGGACTAGAGAAACAGACTCCAGGCTAAGCTTTCAAAAACAATAATGAAAGCCGTGCTGCAGGAGTGACCTCATGAGGAGCCCACTACTGCTGTCTCCACGCGCCCGGAAGAACCCAACTTAACTGCAACTGCTGCACAATTAAGGAACTTGACCTTCCTACAACAGTAATACTACTTCCCGAAGTAGGACTCTTCTACCATCACCCATGCCAGCGATGGAAATGCCCTGACAAGCCCTGACACTCACATTGCTCACTTCCAAATGGAAGTCTCATGCAAGTGCACCTAATTGGTGGGCCTGACTGAGGCTCCTGCCTGCACAGTAGTTGGAAGGGAGGCTGGAGTGGCCAGTTTTCCTGAATTGATTATGCCGTTGGAAGGCAGAATTGATAACATGGTGAATTATGAAAATGTAAGGAAGATGTTCGTAACATACTGGGAGGCCACAAATGACAGATGTCCATCAGCTGCCTTGTAAAACTGATGTGAATATTAGATGAGGTCACATTGCAGAGCGTCCTCCACAGTGCCTGGCACATGCAGACACTTAATATGTCAATTTTTCCTTTCTTTCCTTCTCTTGTGAGCATTTAAAAAATCCTGCTACGCAGAGGTTCAAGAATTCTGTCAAGGATTTTTCCAGTGTGTCGTGACTAATAGTGTGACTCTGAATTTTTGCCTTTAAGTTGGAGGAGAGAAACAGTTGAATCTCTAAGCTCTTCTGTGATACTTATTTTTGCCAAGGAGCTTATTAGCACAAAAGGTCAGAATGCACAGGATGGTGGGCTGCATTCTCTTTCTGTCCATAGGAAGGTGATATGCCCTCATAGAAAGGGGAGAAGAGGCTCTCTGCCTCCTGATTCCCAAGGCATCTGGAAGTGAGTCCCAGGGCGTGATCCAGTGCAACTGAGAGGGACACAGCCTTATGTGCCTTCACGATGTGCTGATTCATGGTCATCCCAGTGCTGAACCTTGTGGAGAGCATACAAGCTCCCTTCCATCCTTAGCTCTGTTTCTCAGGATTGTTCTTTGTCCTCATGCTAAGTCGCTTTGCCAGCATCTAGGAAATCAACATGGAAGTAGGGAGGTGAGAGAAAGGAATATGTTGTTCCCTTTGTCTTTTGAGGGCAGATCTTAGGAGAGGCGGTAGCCAGACCTGCTGATACTAGGATGGGACCCTGGTGACTAGAACTTGGTCAGGTAGGATGTTTGCAAAAGGTTAAAACAGATAAGTTAACTCTGTCATCAAGCCAAGGTCAGAGCATGAGATAACACCTAGAAGGTCGAGGGCCAAGTGGATGCATCAAAGGAGTAGAAAGTGGTGAGCAATAGTGAGAGAAGCGAGGGACTCTAGGATAAGTGCTCCAAACAGCAACTGTGAAGACCAAAATGTGTTCTATTATACACTGCCAAGGTGGCATTTTATAGACTTTGTATAGAAATAGCAGTCTCCTATTTGTAGAGTGGTCTGAAGTTTGTAAATTAATTTCATACATTTTATCCCATGTGATCTTAATACACCCAATGGTGAGCAAGAGAGCTGGTTGTATCCCAATTTTACAGATGTCTGAAGGATGGTAGGTAGAAGTTAAATGGTTTGACCAAGGCTACGTGGCTGCTCTGTGGAACCAGGGCTCAAATCAGATGCTCTTTCCTTATTCAGAACCTTGAGCTGTGGCTAGCAGAGTCTACAAAACATTTTCATAAAGAATATAGATAGAAATATGGGAAGACAAATGAGTTGCAGGTGTTTTACACATTTGACCTTCTATGGGCTTACATGAGGATGTTTTAAATTTTTTTTTTTTTATAATTTTATTTATTTATTTTTCCCCCCAAAGCCCCAGCAGATAGTTGTATGTCATAGCTGCACATCCTTCTAGTTGCTGTATATGGGACGCGGCCTCAGCATGGCCGGAGAAGCAGTGCGTCGGTGCGCGCCCGGGATCCGAACCCCGGGCCGCCAGCAGCGGAGCGCGCGCACTCAACCGCCAAGCCACAGGGCCGGCCCCAGGATGTTTTAAATTTGATCTCATGAATATTTTCTGTAAAGTTCTAATAGGAAACTCCAGAATCATGCAATTTATGATTTGTGATTCAAATAAATGAGATTTGGAATGATGTTCTGTTTCAAACTTTATTCAGTTTTGCCCTTTCCACACCATCCTCACTTACGAGAGCAGGTGCTTGTTAATTATGAGGAAGACTGACTTCTCTAAATTCTCAGAAATATTTCATCCTTGGTGAGTCAGCTGTCGAGCTGAAAACAAAAGATAAGTCTCAAGACAGAGACCTTATACCCTTGGTTGGCTGTTTGACAGTGACACACAGATTCAGAAAATTGACTCTTAGAAGTCTGAGATGGTTCTGGTCCTTAAAGTCTGCAGCCACCTCATAATAGTACCGGATCAACCTTCCATGCCTCACACAAACTCCTGTTTGGATAAAGCAAGCCTCTGAAAGGCACCACATTAGTAAGATTTTTTGTTATGTAGAAAGCTTTCCATTGAATTACACATGTAAATCATCATGGAGCTGTTCAGAGTTACTGTCTATACATCTACAGAGTCCAGGAGAAAAGTAAAAGATAGACTTAATCATCTAGAAGTTTTAGCTACTTCCAGTTATTAGGATATGTGATTGAATTTTAGTACTTGAGTACCTTCTTCCTTGGATTGTCACGAGTAAAAGAAGACATACTGTTTGTAAGAACACTTTGAAAGGTGTAAAGCATTGAACAAATTATTGTGGTTGATTTTTAAGCAGAGGAACTCATAACTAAATTCTCAAATATACTTTCAGACAGGGGAAAGAAAAAGTTCAGTTACATGTAGTAGATTCTGCCTCTCTCACTACACCAATTTTAAGAAGAGATTGATTTTGTCATATATCCACGATCCATTGAATATAGTTACAGATTGTGCCGAGCCACTGGCAAAATAAGTGTGAACTCAAGAGATGCTTTGAAAGAAGCAAACTGATTCTAGCAGCCCTATAAAATACGAGACATTGATTTTCCCCTCTGAACCTTCTTAATTTGCTGTATTTTTTTTTGTGAGGAAGATTAGCCCTGAGCTAACATCTGTTGCCAATCCTCCTCTTTTTGCTGAGGAAGATTGGTCCTAGGATAACATCCTTGCCCATCTTCCTCTACTTTATATGTGGGATGCCTGGCAAAGCATAGCTTGATAAGTGGTGCATAGGTCTGTGCCCAGGATCCAAACCTGCAAACCCTGGGCCGCCAAAGTGGAGTGCGTGAACTTAGCCACTTTGCCACTGGGCCGGCCCCAACTTGCTGTATTCTTGAACTTGAAATGAAGACTGCATAAGATTTTATACACTTCAAGTTGCTTAACATTCATTCCAGTTGAAGAAGCTGCAGGTATGACAAGAGTTTCAGAAACTCAGCAGTGATGTTTAAATGCCTCCCCTAGCCATAATCCTCATGCATGAGCAAAACTGCACTCTTCTCCCTGAATGCTCCCTGAATGCCCTCTTAGGCTACTCTCTGCATTTAACAATGCAGTGTTCCCATGTCAGCTACCTCCTGCTTCCAATAATTACACACAAGTTGCTCTTTGGAGCATTAGCTATTACTCTTTTGGTGTTAGCTACCAATCCTCACAGAATATGAGAAATATTACACAACACAAACAATGTGGCCCATCTAGCTCAAAATTAATTCTGACTCAAATAGTCATTCCTCCCAAAACCTGTTTTGTTTCCATGACTTATTATTGAACTGTAATCCATGGATTTATGTGAGTAAATTTTTCTTCATCAGGGGTGAGCATCAGAATTCTCTGGAGATTTTTTCCCCCAAAAAATACATCTGCTGGGACTCTACCACAAACTGACAAATCAGAATATTCAGAGTTAAATCCCATCACACGTGTTTTGGAGCATCTCCTTAGGTGACTGATACAAAGCTCTGATCAAAAACCATTCTCCTAAACTTTCCCCATTTACTTATAACCTAAACATACAATAAGCAAAACTCATGGGATGTTATCAATATATACCTTTATTTTTTTTAACCTGCTATCCCTTTAAACTTTCTTCAATGGGGATAACTTTCCCCTGCCCCCAATGGAAGTTTTGGCAGTTCCCATTGGCTTTTCTGCTCACTCTTAAGTGATCTGTGGTGACTTTAAATGACAAACTCAACCTCAATTCATAATTAGAATAAATGTCTAGCTGAACATAATAACCAAAACTCTAAACATAACGTCGTGTTAAATCTTCTCCCTCTCCCAGTTTGGGCCTTCTGGTTGTGAGCCTGCAGGTAGGGAAGATGGGCTGGCCCTCCTGTTCTCTCCTGTTACCTGCTTACCTCTTCCCTACGTGCTTGCTTCTTTTTAGAACTTCTCCAAGGTCTAAACTTGGGTGGGAGTAGAGGTGAAAGGGTAAGGAATTCCTCCTTGGCTGGGTGATTTTGTGCTCGCTGATCAGACTTGGGGGGGCCTGGCTGATGACTCTGAATCTTTATCAATATGATGTTTTCATGGGCTCTTCAGAGGTTCCCTACTGGGGCCCTCCCTGCTGCAGTTCTCACAAGCTGAGTGGGCATTTCTTTACTTTGGACAGTCACTAATGCCCCACCCTAGGCTCAGTGTAAACTTATAGCCTCTTTTTAGTAAGAATTACTCTTCTCTTTAAGTGAGTCTTTTGAGCAGGACTCAAAACATCCTCTCATGGGACTTTCTCCAACAAGAGCCATCTGAGATCTGGGAAAACACCCACATATCCCTTGCTTTCATGATCAGTGGGGTGCAGGCTGACACCAACACCATAGCCTCTCCTGGCTCTGCCCTCAAGGCTCCTCCAGCCCCTCAATTTCACAGGATGGAGCCATGTTGAAGCTCTCTGAGATGTTCCATTGAAGCCCACCTTGCTAGGCTCATGGTTAGAAAGAAGCACCACTCACTACTTAAAAGGAGTAGGGGTGACTCATAGCTGGACAACAACTGTCTCCAAAGAAATCTTTTCACCAATCTCCTGTTGATCCTCTCTGAAGCCTTTTGCTATTCCTGATCAAGCTGAGGTACCAAGAGTCGTGGAACAGATTCTTAGGGACATTTCTTCAATTAATCTGCACAAGGAATGGGGGAATCTGTCTTACATTCACTTCAGTGTCCTAATAGCTGTCAATTTGACATCTCAGTGGAAACTGATGCAGGCAGAGTCCCATTCAACCCTTCTGTTACATATATGTAGCAGGAATTGTAAGAGTTTACGTACACCATAAAGCCTCTAGGCAGAGAATATTAAAGAAGAATCGACCTGCCCCTTTCTTGGAGAGAGGGGATTGGCAAACCCCAACACAATAAATTAGTTTCATTTTTCTGTGTTAATGAGCTTTCTAGATAATTCACGTTAGGACATCATCCTTTATCACACGCTGGGCTGAGAGCTAGTTATACTTTTTTCCCATTTACTGTTTCCTTATTGTACCAGTTTAGGTAGCTTTACACCAAGAAAGGAGCCCATCTCAAGCGCTTGGAAGTACAATGTACCATTCTCAATTTTGGAGGTTGGTATGAAAGCTTCCTGAGGCCCATCAACCTCCTGAAGTTTTACATCATCTTGCTGTATGGCTTCAAGCAGGACAGTGACTTCAGAACATAATAACAAATATCATTGCATTCTGTGTTGACCAATCTTAAATAACTACATGTTTAGTGTAAAGAGTCCAGTTCAGGTCAAGCCTAACCATCTCATTATGTTTCTTTACCAGCATGAGATGACTAGCATGTATTAGAATAGCTTGGAAGACATTAGATTGGAATGCCTTCCTTCCAAGCATTCTGGCTCTCCTGCTAACACTTGCATGCATGAGAACTCTCTCAACTCCCTAAGACCAAGCAACACTTTTCAGCCCAGCCACTCTAAATTGATACAGTCAAGACGCACCTTTCTCCTCCAAATCTCTCCAAAGGGTATAGAACTCTGGCTCACATTTCACAACATGCATTACTTAAAGCCCTTAACTTCTCAGTCTGAAATATGGACATTCAGCTAATGAAGATTCTGTATTCCTCTCCAGGAATTATTATTGGGTAGCTTTTTAACTTTTTTTTTAAAGTAGAAAACTCATTTGAGTTATTTTTCTAGATGAAATAGACAATCTGCCTTAAATGTAAATTTGAGTCTTAGTTTGGATAGAGAAAGTAGCTTGCAGCTTCTAATTGGAGGTTTTTTACTTGTCTGTTTAGGCCTTTTGGAGGAAACTGTAATTCTTTACTGAAAAGCTGATGAGAAGGTTTTTTTCTATCCCCCCACCCCTATTTTCCAAACTTACATTTTAGCCTTCTTACACAGTCTGAACACTTACCAATAAGGACTTGCTGAAATAAAGGCAGGGGCTCTAAAACTTCAAATAAAACAAGCAAATAAACATAAACAACTAGATATTTACGGCAGAGGAGCTATAGGGCCACTTCTACAAAATCTCAATAAACCATTGTATAGAAGTATTTTCGAATCCCTGGAAAAGTTTCTATTAAGAGGTATTATAGTTGATACAAGAAAATATCTTAATATAAGTTACAGACTAAATTAAAACTAAATAGACATGACTGAAATAACTTCATATTTTCAGGAAATGTAAGAAATAATTCAACATGCCAATATTTTGCCATTTCAAATAGAGATCCCAGGTAATCCTGTTTTTAAAGATAGATTACCAAAACTTGCGATTCTTTCTGAGAGCTTAGAAAGACTGTGATACTCCTCAGAATCAGCCAAAATCAATTTTGCCATCGTCTTAATTCTTTAAGAGACTTAAAAAGAGCTTTGTAAACATATCCAAAATGAAGGGGGAACTGAGGAAAAAAAAAAAAAAAGAAGAGAAAAAAAAGAAAATCACATCGGGCTTAATTAGAAGGGTGTTTCATGACTAACCTAATGGGGCCCTGAATTATTTAGAGGAGAAACGTGGCGTCTTCATTGTACTTGGGAATCTTAGAGGCAAAGCTCAGTCCGAGATGAAGAAATGTTAACTGTACATCCTCTGGGAGATGTTTAAAAGCAATAGAAACTCAAAGACAAATAACAAATGTTCTCCTAAGGGATTTGAATGTATAGTAGATAAAGCAGATGACTGTGTTTTGTTTTTTCCCTCACTTTCTCGGTACAGTTTGTCCAATAGAACTTTCAATTGTTTTTAAATGAAAAAAACCCTAGATTGCTTATGAATTTATATAATCCTGTTTTATTTCTTTTATTGTGGTGATGGGTTGTAATTAGTATTTGGGTGGTGAACATGATGTAAGCTATGCAGAAATAGAAGTATAATGATGTACACCTGAAATTTATACAATGTTATAAACCAAGATTACTGCAATAAACAAAAATAAATAAATAAATAAATAGAAGACTATTTAAACATTTTTCTCCACAACAGAAAGATCACTTAATGCTGAAGTATAGAAAAGTTGGAAAAGCTGACATGGGAAAGAATTTTTCAACGGTACTGGCTGTTGGCTTTTCTAATTTAATCCTCTGCTTGTTGTGTTCTTCCTTGGGGCAGAAAAGCGCTCCAGGATTGATCTGAAATGATTTAATTCAGCACCCTCGGGCTGTCTCATGACTCAGGGAAATAATTCTTTTCATTCTCAGTTGTGGTGTCGTAATATATTTAAGCCTCTTATACAGCTAACGTACTTACACATGAAAAGACT
Source organism: Ceratotherium simum simum (assembly GCF_057802395.1). Taxonomy (NCBI): domain Eukaryota; kingdom Metazoa; phylum Chordata; class Mammalia; order Perissodactyla; family Rhinocerotidae; genus Ceratotherium; species Ceratotherium simum. Next base: position 58,952,204 of record NC_141909.1, on the reverse strand, counting down.
ATATTTTTAATTAATATCTGAGAAAAAGAAGTTGGGTATGTGATAAACTTGCATTTAAAATGATGTATAATTTAGCCTTTATGATTCACCATATTAGATAGTTTACTTTAGTGGGTTTCCTTACCAATTAGTATTTACTTTTACACAATCAATAATACAAATATAGGTATATAGCAACTCAGATTTTTGATTGCAACACAGATTTTTTTATTTGGCAGTTTTTTCTTCTTTCCTCACTGATCCACTTACACGTGTAGAAGTTATAGCTGAGTATTTATTACCATTTATGTAATACCGTCACATTAAAAAGGCCTACATTTTATCCTACTCCAAACATTTTTAAATGTAAATGTAATCAAGTTATATTTTGTCACTATTACCCTCTCTTAAAAATGTTTTAAGTTAATAGACTAGTTAGTAAATCACATGTTTGTAAGCTTACTTTTAAGGTCAACACGGTCAACTTTAAAGTTCTTTCTTTTTGTTTATTTATATTTGATAACGTATAACCTTCTCTTTTCTATTGCAAAAGTCATGTTTATGTAGAATGCAAATGAAAACTTCCAGGGCCGCATTCCTATAAGGCTGAAAAGCACATCAACAACTGTTTCTTCAGTGGGTGTATTAGCTAGTGGTCTTTTTTAAAAAACGAGATGCTTCCAGTACGTGACTCGATTAGTGACAAGATGCTGCTATTGCTGTTCCCCTTTTTGGAGCACCTCATCCTTACTTGACTATCCTCACATGTAAGTGAATTTTCTTTTCTCAACTGAGATGGCAATAAGCCAGTGCCCTATACTTGTAGGTGTTATTACAAATAGCACTGCCATTAGCAATCCTAAGAGCAAATCTAAGTGACATGTTTAATATCTAAAGTGCCATGTGCCTAATTAATAATACTCTCATGGATGTATGTTTTATGAGAAAGTTACTTTAGTTGTCTGTGGTGTGACTCTTAATGAAAGTATATTTGAGTTTCCATAATTGTTTGGTTTTGTCTGCATTTGTATCAGAAAGCCAAATTTAGCAAACCTTTTTACATTCTGAAGTCTCTGATAAAATCTGAAGTTTTTCTTAAACAGTTTACTCTTAGTTGATTTATAAATAGAATTTGTTGTCATTTCAGGCATTAAGAAACTAACTTTATTTCTGACTGGACACTACCCACTTTAACCAAAGTACTGTAGTTTTTCCTTATCCACGGGGCATAAAGACCCCCGGGGGACGCCTGAAACCACAGACAGTACTGAACCCTACATATCCTATGTTTTTTCCTATACATACATACCTATGATAAAGTTTAATTTATAAATTAGACACAATAAGAGATTAATAACAGTTACTAGTAATAAAATAGAACGATTACAACAATATGCTGTAATAAAAATCACCGTAGATGTTAGCAGCCACAGCATATGATTTTTTTCCTTTCTTTATTAGGTAGAGAACTTTCACTTCTTCGCTTAAAGGAAGCACTTTACGGCTTCTCCTTGGCATATCCGAATTGCCAGCGTCACTACTCTTGCACTTGGGGGCCATCATTAAGTAAAATAAGTGTTACTTGAACACAAGAACTTCAATACTGCCACAATTGTTCTGATAATGGCTACTAAGTGACTAACAGATAGGTAGAGCATTTTGTGTGGATATGCTGGACAAAGGGTGATTCACAGTGGGGTGGGCTGGAATGGGATGGTGCGAGATTTCATCATGGTACTCAGAGTAGCACGAGTTTAAAACTTATGAATTATTTATTTCTGAAGTTTTCCATTAATATTTTCGGACCTTGGTTGACCATGGGTAATTGCCAACTGTGGAAAGCAAAACCACAGATAAGAGGGGACTTCTGTAAACCCACCAACTCTCTTTGTTTATAAGAATTTGCCCTTATCCAACTGTATACAATTCCACCTCAGGATGGTTGATTTCCTTCCTTCTCCTAGTCCTTGGCTGGCCTTATTCTGTATTGTTTCTTTTCCCAGCAAGAACTATGTCATAGGTTTCCTATCCCTGCTCCCTGCAGGAGCAGCTTTAATGTCAAGGTTTTCTTCTTGCTAGTGCCTCAGAATGTTTGTTTTAATATTGAGGATCTTTGTGCCTCCTGACCTCTACATGCTCATCTGAGTCCTCACTTTGAGTTCTTTTTCTTGGTCCCTGGTTTCCGAGCATTGCAAGTTCTAGTCTCAGCTCCTTCCTGCTTTCACAGGAAGGAAGTTCTCAGACTTAGCTGAGCTCTTCTCGCCCTCCTACTTGTCCTGTTTGCATGCTCTGTAAGTACAACTCTAGCAGGCAGCATGTTGGGGTCAAAATTGGAATCTTTTTGAAAGTAAAGCTAATGGATTTACTGATGTTTGAATGTGAATTGTAAGGGAAAGTGAATCATCAAGTCAAGAACATACCCCCGCAGATGGGGGATGTAGAACTGGATGAGTTTCCGTGCACATACTGAGATGGGGATGCCTGCGAGAGGGAGGGAACTGGAGAGAGAACTAACAGTTTTATTTTGAACATATTAAGTTGAGGATGCCTGCTGGACATCTAAGTAGAGATACCAAGTGTGAGTTGGATATATGGGCAGAAGCTGTAAATTCAGGATTCATCAGGTGATAAGTGTGTTTTGATGTTTGGATTTGGATGAGTTGAGCAGGGAGAGAAGAAAGAAGATGGGCACAGATGGAGTTTCACATTTTTGGCAGTTTAGTGCTGAGGGCAGTGGCAGTCACAGTGGCCAAGGCACCTGGAAGCCTGGTATTAATCTTCAGCCAAGATAAGGATGAAAGGCAGCAGCTAGTGATTTATAAACTTCTGAGGAAGGTCCAAAACTGCCCCGGATGCACCTTGGACTACCTTCTCTGCTTACTGAAAATGTATAGCTTGATGGTTTGCCCCTGATTTAAGTGGTCACACAGCTTGATTTTAGCCAGATGACCAGTAGGATAAAACAGTCCCTCAGCAAACTTGTGCCTTGGCTCCCCTGAGACCAAGGTACCTTTGCAAGCGTCTTAGGGGTTAATAATCCAAACATGAAGCACAGCCTGTGCTACCGAGAGAGGACCCTGGGAACTCCACCTGGAAGTCTCAGAACTCTTTGATGTTTGCCTGTGTTTTTCTTTTCCTGCTATGCCATATCCTTACATTTACTAAAGCCCTAAAAGAGTATATCCTATGGAGTTTCTTGAGTCCTTTCAATTATCCAACTCTGTGTAATTGCTTCAGTGATGAATCTCGTATGTGGGCCTAAGAGCAGGAGGTCCCAGACTATGGCAATGGTAGAAGTTAGGCTGCAGCGTCAGTTAAAGTATGTAATATGTTCAGAGTGAAACCTCAGACACCTCCTGAGAATATTGGGGAGTGCCCCTGTCCCTTAGGGATTAGGATGAACAAGAACGAGGCAATGTCCTCTTTGTATGCCAGTATATGGCATAGCCCCTGGCACATAGGAGGAATCTGGGAAAATGGTTATGGAATAAGGGAATGAAGAAACGATGGCACAAATGAAGAGAGGTGGTCATACAGGCTGGCTTTCCTGCAGACTTGCAACCCCAGAGAGTGATTCAAACAATAACAAAGTTTGATATCTTCAACAGACCTAGTATAATCCTGCTTCAGGACCTGTACATTTGCTTTTCCTCTTCTCATCCCACGCATTCTCCATATATCTTCAAAGGTCACCCTGCACTTCATTCAGAACACTACTTAAACCAAGGAGACCCATGCTGAGCACCAGATCCAAAACAGTGCCCCTGCCCCATCACTCTTTATCTTCTACGTTGCTTCATTGTTCTTTATAGAATGTCTCACTTCCTGATCTTATATTATGTGTGTATTTGTTGGTCTGTGTATGTAAGGACTGCCACACTAGAATGTAAGTTCCATTTGAGTAGCTATTTTTGTGTCTTGTTCACTGTTCTAATCCTATATTTGATGCTCAAAAAACATTTGTTGGACGGATAAACTCTCATGCCCACATTGTGGATTTCGCCCATATGGTTGGGCATTAGGATCACTAGCCATCCTGATTTGCGTAGAATTTAAGTGGTTCTGGGGATGTAGGACTTTCAGTTTTAAAACCAGACAGGTTGATCACCCACTGACTTTGTGCTTCTTGTTTGCTCATTCATTCATTTGTTGATCCAATATTTATTTAGCATATACCATGTAACAGGCACTAGTTTACATACTAGGGATATAGCAACAAACAAGTCACACAAAGCATCTGCTGTCATGAAGCTTATATTCTATAGGAGTGGCTTTCGCTTGGACTAATGGCCCATGGATGCTGAGGTTCAGCCTATACAGTATGACTAACATTAGACCCCACAGGTTTGATGGGGTTGAAATATCACTGGCCAGCTGGTGTTGCTCAGGAGAGATGCAGGCCATGGTTGGAGTTGAGTCTGTGCTGTGGTGGAAGGTCCACTAACTTCCACCAAGAAGGGTTCTGTTGCCTTGGGTTCTGACCAACATCTCCATTCAGTCATTAGCGAAGACATATCAAAACCCACATATGCTTCAACTCACAAGCATTTTACCTAATTTCTGTTAACATTATTAATAGTTAACCATCTGGTGATTGGAAGCATCAGCAGAGCTAGCCTAAGGCAAAACTGAAGGAAAGGCAAAGTTCCTGCTTCCCCCACCCCCCCACATCAACCTTTGTGCCTGAGGCATTATGTTGCAGTGTCCTTTCAGATCAAGCTTAACCAGTTTGAAGGTCCCCATTTATTCTCCAGAATTCTTCCCTACTCAAAATTAGCCCTTTGTTTTACTCCTCAGTGCTCTGAGCAAAAACAAACAAACAAACAAAAAAAACCCAAAATTCTTAAATTCTTGCAGATACATATGCTTGTTGGTAGACCATCAACCATCAGATAACCTATGTGCATCTTACCCAAACTAGTGGCTAGAATTTTATGTGGTATGTCATGCTTACCATGGAGAGAGTTAACTGCTCATATATGAGTTCAGCCTTGACCAGCTCCAGGAGCTGAAAAATGCATTTAAATTTTCCATTTCAGTTCTCACACATCCTCATATTTCCTCCTTGGTGGTGCACCCTTTCTTTCTGCCCTCAGGCCAGTGGGCCCATGATAAACTTCTCAATTTCATAAAATATATGCCATAGACATTTTGAATATCAGTATACACCTTCCATTTTCTCTTCAAATGGTTTAACGATTTCCCTTATATAGTGGGGATGCGAATAAGGATGGCATTTGAAGAATACTTGGCTCAGTGCATGGCTTATTCCACTCTCAACATCCCTGTTGAGCAGTTTAATTATGCAAATGAGAGCTCCTTAGCTGAGGGGTTGGGGGAGGTGTGGTGGAAAGAGGAACAGTACAGAGAAGTGCTAGACAGGAATTAGGCCAAGAATATCCACACTTCCTATATTGAGAAAGCTCCTAGGGATTTTTTTCTTTCCCGCCAAGATGAAAAATAATTTTGAAGTCTGCTCTTTTAATTTCTTTTACAGTTTTCTTCTGTCCTACTTCCTGTTCCAAAAAAACAAATTGAGATTTTTAAATGCTAGTTTACGTTTTAGCTTCTTGAGTGTTTCTGTCTCCCTTTAAGAGAATCCCATGGTAAAATAACAGTGATGTTGTTCATGTTAATATTTTTAAGTTTCCCAGGATAAAAGAGTTTTTCTTGTTATCTTCTTAGGGTCAGCATGTTCTGACTCAAAGATGAAATCTAATGGTGGTGTTGGTGGAGATAGCAATGGAACCCCTCCAAGTATGTCTTATACTCGAAGGCTTAAGTGACCCAACAGTCCTGAGGCAGGGTTGGCCACAGTTGCCCAGTCTGGGCGTAGCTGCCTTGCAGGGATGGAGACCCATAGATCAAGGCTAAAGAGGGGAATGTTTGCACAGCCAGTATCCAGCTGAGTCTTGTAGAGTAATATAAACCTTCGACTTTATTTTAACCTTTATTGACTTGTGTCGGGGGAAGAGGGAGAATCTCCCTCTGCCCTTTCCCTTAAGGTTCTTCTGGCTGGCCAAATAATCAACAAGACAGGTTAGCAGGAGAAAATAATATCAAGTTTAATAACATGTATACATGGGAGAAACTCAGAAATGAGCAACTCGTCCCTCTGTCTAAGCTGCTTGCTTAAGTATTGCAGCTAAAGGCGAGGAGCGTGTTGGGGGTGGGTAGTGGCCTGGGACTTCAGAGGGCAGGAGGACAATTCTTTTTGGGGTCATCTATAGATAATGTGGTCAGGGAGAGACAGAGTTTTTGATAAAAAGGGCTTGGTGCCTTTCCTATTATAACCTCTATCCTACATTATCTTTACAGCCATCATGATAGAAGATCTGTTCCAGGAAGGAGCCACCATGTCAGATTCTTTAGGCAGTTAGTGGGGGAGGTCAAATATCCTTATTGTCTTCAGCTCGAAATAATCCGCATACCAGAGTGGTGCTTCCTGGGGCAGCTTGCCCTGAGCACCATCACTTGTATAATAAAAATTTCTCAAAATCCTCACAGGGTTCAACTAGCACTAAAACATAGTATGATTATCTCAAAGTTTTAATGCATAAGCAAAGTCATATAAATTCTCAGAGACTAAATATCCTCATATATAATTAAACCTTTTCCAACTCAATAAATATTTGCAGAGGGCCTACTATTTGCCTAGAACTACACCAGACCCTAGATATATGAGGATAAGTAAAACAGACACAAGTCCCTCCCCTAATGGAATAGGGTGCTAGTAGACAACTAACACACCTATAATTCTTTACGTAGAAATTGTATAAGTGCAATTAAGGAAAGGAATGGTTTTCTATAAACAACAGGAAGAACCTAATATAGATGGGGTGCTCAGGAATGGCCTCTTGTGAAAATAACATTTGAGCTGAGACTTGGGAGATGAGTAGAAGCTAACTGGATGAAGACAGAAGCTAGGAGAGTTCCAGGTAGAAGGAACAACAAAGATAAATTTCCAGAATGGAAATGACGTTATGCTGGAGGAATTAGACTATGCTAGAATATTTGGCACTTAGGAGAGGATGTCATGATATGAAGTTGGAATTAGTCAGATGAAAGACTATATAGGCCCACATAGACTACCTTAAGAGTTTGGATTTTAGGTGAAGCCATTCATAATGTGTTACATAGATGTGTGACATGATCTAATTCAAGTGTTAAAAAAGGTCATGTGGGCGCCGGCCAGGTGACATAGCAGTTAAGTTGGCACATTCCACTTCGGCGACCTGGGGTTCGCTGGTTCGGATCCTTGGTGGGGACATACTCACCGCTCATCAAGCCATACTGAGGCAGTGTCCCATATAGAAGAACTACAACTCTACAACTATGTTACACAACTATGTACTGGGGCTTTGGGGAGAAAAAAAAAGAAAAAAAAAAGAGCAAGATTTGCAACAGATGTTAGCATAGGGCCAATCTTCCTCAAAAAAAAAAAAAAAAACCAAAAACAACAGCAATAAAAAAAAGCCTGGCCATTAAAAAAAAAAAAAAGTCATCTGATATCCATGAAGGAAACAGATTGATGAGAGAGAGAGAGAGAGAGAGAGAGAGAGAGGATACCAGGTAGGAGGCTCCTGAAGAAGTCTGGACAATCAAAGATGTTATCTTAGAGTAAAGTGATAGGAGTGAGAGAAATGGTGGCCTTGAGTATTCTACCATAATATCTATGGAGCTTACTGCTGGATCGGATGTGGTGGGGGAAATAGGTGGGAAGGAGGAGAGCAGAGGGGTGAATAAAATGGAAATTTCAAGAATGATTTCCAACTTAACCATCCTAGTGAAAGAATGTTCCTGTGTGCTATATACAGGAGATGCAATTAAAACCAAAAGATTGAAAACTTTTAAAAAATTAGCAAAACTATGTAAATACAAGAAAATTTAAAACTGAAAGAGAAAGATTTGACTATTAGACAAAGTAGAACTTAAGCTTAAAATCCATTAAACAATGTGCAGGTGGGTGATTTGTAGCACTAAAGACTGGCAACCCTTAACATGTCAGCAAAATTTTTAAAGCAGAATTTGCAGGAGATGTTCTAGCCTGGTCTATAGTCCAGACTAGTAGCAGGATGCCTTAATTTACTTCTCTAAGTCCACAGTGAATCTTGTAAATGAGATAAGTAAAGATATTGAATACATAAGTAACACAAGGTAAATCACATATATATATATATATATATTTTCACTGAAAATACAGAACACATCACATTTTCAAGTACACATGGAATATTCATGAAAATTAAATATTATTGGGTCACATAGTAAGCCTCAATAAATTCCAAAAGCAGAGAGGATACAGACAACATTCTCTGATCTCAATGTAATAAAACTGAAAAATTGATAATAATAAATAATTAAAAAATTCAATCCAAAATCATTAGGGAGGAACTACAAAGTATAATTGTAGAATTTTTAAAAATTAATGTTAATAAAAACACTATCAACCAGAACCTATGAGATACAGCTAAAGCAGCACTTAGAGGAAAATTCATATCTCTATGTATTAAATGTATATAAATAAATGTGAATGATAAATATATAAGATTAATATACAATACATATAAGTATAAACATTGAGTCAAAAATTTAGAAAAAATAAACTGAAAAGAAAACCAAGATATTAATAAAGATAGAGGTATAAAAAAGAATGATAAATAACAGAAAAATATTAGAATTCATTCAAAAGGTATTTATTTGAATAAAAAAAAACTAACTCAAGGGTATTCCTAACTGCACATTACCATTACCTGTGGAGATTTTAAAAAGTGATTGCTTTTAAAAGTAGTTGCTTTCTCTCTACACTTGAGAGTCTACCTTAACTGTGGTATAGGGCAGAATCTGGGTTTTGGGGTATATATATATATGTCCCAAATGATTTTCATCTGCAACTTGGGCTGGGAACCCATGACATAATAAAAAAACAGCAAATGTAGATTTACAAAATAAGAAATGCTTGTGGAAAAATAACCAATAAATATCGGTTTTAGAGTTGTTTCTGAAAAATAGAGGAGAAGCTGCCCAATTCTTTTTTGAAGCTTGTGTAAACTTGATTCCAACCGCCATGCAAGACAGCACATACACATAAAAAACTATAGGCCTTGTTTACTTATGAACATAGATTTCAAAATTCTGTATAAATTTTATGTAAGTGAATCTGCTGTCAATTTAAAGAAATAAATCATGATCGAATAGGTTTTATTCCAGAAATCTAAGAATGGTTCAATGGTGGAAAATCTATCCAAAAAATCAATCACGTTAATGGACTAAAAGGAAATAATTGTATCATGTCTCAAAAGTTATAGCAAAGTCATTCGACAAATTTCAGTGATTATTATAATTCAAAACTTATCAGAAATACTGGGGATAGAATGGAAATTTATTAACTTGAATACAGTGTTTCACATCTTCATTTTCTTTCATGTGCCATTTCTTTTGCTTGGAATGCCTTTCTTCCCTTTTATACTTTGCTAATAGTATCTCAGACCTCAAGATTCAGTTCAAGCTTTGCTTTTTCTGGAAATCCTTTTTACTCCCAGTTTACTTACTGTGGACATCTATCACTTATCACATTTCTGGAATCATTAATTTACTCACTATATACCCTGCTGATCTGTGAATTACTATATAACGATGATCTTGTCCTGTATGGATTTGTACCCACAGTACCCCATAATTCTTGGCACACAGTAACTGTCTATCACTGTGCTTCTGATTTGGCGCTTTAGTCTTTAGTGGGCTGAGAAAAGAGAATAACAATAGTCATTTGAATGGTCTCTAAAATCATAAAGAAAGAGGCAGTGTGTGAGAACCTGGACACCCTAGTGACTAATGTTCATAAACCTAGCATCTGGACTTGGTGATCTATTTTGTCCATTCAGCTCTGCACATAGTAACCAACTTGGTCTATCTAAAGTGCTTACCTAACCAGGCCATTTCCATGCTTAAACACTTCATTGGTCACCCACCAACAACAGGTTAAAGTCTGTGCTCCCCAAAGTGGTGTGGTAGATTTCATTTTTGTCTCTAATTATTTCCCACTCCTCCCTGTGAGAGGATTAGACTTTCCTGCCCACATTGTCATCAGCCCTGGGGGGTGACTTGCTTTAGCCAGTGAACTATTGAGTGGAAATGACACATGCCACATTGGAATAGAAGCATGAAGTGTCATTGTGTAGTTCTACTACCATAACTCTTTGCCCTCTGTCACAAGAATAGCAATGTCTCAAATGGGGGTGCCCCTTCTGCGTGGATCCCGGAATAAAGATGCATGGAGCAGAGCCACAGTGGACCCAAGGCTGACATATAACGTGAATAATATGCCTTTGATTTTTTTTTTTTTTTTTTTGGATCATATGGTAGTTCTATCCTTGATTTTTTGAGGAATCTCCATACTGTTTTCCATAGTGGCTGCACCAGTTTGCACTCCCACCAGCAGTGTATGAGAGTTCCCTTCTCTCCACATCCTCTCCAACACATGTTGTTTCCTGTCTTGTTAATTATAGCCATTCTGACGGGCGCGAGGCGATATCTCATTGTAGTTTTGATTTGCATTTCCCTGATAGTTAGTGATTTTGAACATCTTTTCATGTGTCTGTTGGCCATCTGTATATATTCTTTGGAGAAATGTCTGTTCAGGTCTTTTGCCCATTTTTTAATTGGGTTGGTAGTTTTTTTGTTGTTGAGATGCATGAGTTCTTTATATATTTTGGAGATTAAGCCCTTATCAGATGTATGGTTTGCAAATATCTTCTCCCAATTGTTAGGTTGTCTTTTCGTTTTGTTGATGGTTTCCTTTGCTGTGCAGAAGCTTTTTAGTCTGATGTAGTCCCATTTGTTTATTTTTTCTATTGTTTCTCTTGCCCGGTCAGATGTGGTGTTTGAAAAGATGTTGCTAAGACCGATGTCGAAGAGCGTACTGCCTATGTTTTCTTCTAGAAGTTTCATAGTTTCAGGTCTTACATTCAAGGATAGAACTACCATATGATCCAGCTATTCCACTGTTGGGTATTTATCCAAAGAACTTGAAAACACCAATTTGCAATGGTACATGCACCCCTGTGTTCATTGCAGCATTATTCACAATAGCCAAGACTTGGAAGCAACCTAAGTGCCCATCAAGGGACGAATGGATAAAGAAGCTGTGGTATATATACACAATGGAATACTACTCAGCCATAAGAAACAATGAAATCCATCCATTTGTGACAACATGGCTGGACATTGAGGGTATAATGCAAAGTGAAATAAGTCAGAGGGAGAAGGTCAAATACCGTATGATTTCCTTCATTAAGTAGTAGATAATAACAACAATAAACAAACACATAGGGACAGAGATTGGATTGGTGGTTACCAGAGGGGAAGGGGGAAGGGAGGAGGGTGAAAGGGATAATTTGGTACATGTGTGTGGTGATGGGTTGTAATTAGTATTTTGGTGGTGAACATGATGTAATCTATGCAGAAATAGAAGTACAATGATGTACACCTGAAACTTTTACAATGTTATAAACCAATGTTACTGCGATAAACAAAAAATTAAAAAAAAAAGAAAAAACACACAGAGACAGAGATTGGATTGGTGTTTACCAGAGGGAGAAAGGGATAATTGGGCACATGTGTTTGGTGATGGATTATACTTCGTATTTGGGTGTTGAACATGAGAACATGATGTAATCTATGCAGAAATTGAAGTATAGTACACCTGAAATTTATACAATGTGAAAACTAATGTTACCAAAATAAATAAATAAATAAATAAATAAATAAAATAATAATAATATGCCTTTGTTATTTAAAGCCAGTGAGATTTGAGGATTGTTTGCTGCCTCAGCATAACCTCATGAAATTACAATGTCTATATAACATTGTTCCTGCCTACCCTGCAGCCTCATTTCTTGCTATTCTTTTGCACTTTGCCCTAAATACTCCCAAACATAACACCTTCATTAGGTCTCACCACACTTTACGGTGTTTCCACCAAACCCAGTGATGTTTCTCACCTCCATGACTTTGCTTATTCTGTCCCTTCTTCTGGGAACGGCCCTTCCCTTTGGTTACCTCCTACGCAATTTACTCAACTCAACTGTTGCCTCATGCATGGGGCCTTCTCACTTCTCATACTCCCCACCTTGAAGGCTACTGGGTTACATTCACTTTCTCTGCGATCCTACAAAAACTGTACATATATATTTACTGTGCTTACACATTAACTACTAATTATTTGAAGGTTTTTTGAGTTCCTTCAGTACAGGAACTGTGTCTTCCTTATTTTTATATCTCAGACGCGTAGCCCAGTGCCTGGCATCCAATCAGTGCTCAGGCAATGCTTGTTGGGTAACTATTGTCAACTTTTCTTTTAAAATAAAATATGACAAAACAAAATTAACTCTGAACTCAATATGACAGATTCTTACATTCCAATCAAGCAATTGTTTGAGAGAGATTCTGGAAATAGCTTTGGGAAGGATAAGTTGGATTGAAGGGCTTAGGAGATAAGGGCAGTGAAATTTTCTAAGCACACTACCCATACGGCTTCTCCTCTATGTGGCTTTCTCTGACCCTCCCATGGGTACTAAGTGCTCTACTATTGGCTTCCTTAGCACTCTATGGACATCCAGCTGTGGTAGTCACTATATGTTATCTTGTAATTTCAATTTGCTTGATGTCTCCCCCACAATACTGTAAATACAGTGAGGGAATGCTCATGATTTTACTCTTCCTTTTACACATAATAGACGTCCTATAAATGCTTGATGAAGGAATAAGTGGGATTAAGTTGGCAGGGATGAGGTGAAGGCCCTTAAGAACAGTTGGTGACATTTTGATGTCTCCTGGCATCACAATTTCAAATAGAGAAACACATAGCCAAACATTGAATAGCCATTAAAATTCTAATATCTATGCAATGCTAGTCCAGGAAGTGGTTTTATTATGAAAAGAAGGTGAGTATACCCAGCCATTTAAAATAAGTTTCCTTAAAATCAACATTTCACTACAAGGTAAGCGAGATGACCATTTATTGGGTGAAGAAGACAGGAAAATTGATGATGCAGGTAGAGAGGGCTTTGGGCAGAAGGACACACAGTTCTGCTTTTACAAGCACTCCTGCTAAAAATACACATATAGAAAACGCAGCTGTTAGAAGGGACATCACAATAATTATAGAACTCAGCATTAAAAGCTCTCATTGCTTAATAACCAATTCCTTTTAAAAATAGAGAAGTAGCTTATAGAGTACAGTCCATAAAATTCAATCAACGTTCATCGTCACCCTGCACAAAAGCCGTCAAGCCCATCATTACTCAAGTGTCATGACTCATGTGCATGTGCACACCACACACACACACACACACGTACACTCACACACACACCATTTACTATTAAAAAGGCAATAAGCACAATAGATATCTTTAAAAGACAACACTGCAGAGTTTGGAAATCAAAAGAAAGCACAAAGGTTATTGTCTTCCTGATAACTCTAAAGAAAATATTGCCTAACCTTTACATATATTTTTAAAGTTACAATAACCCCAAATAACAGTTAGTTTTTTCCCCTGGAAAACCAGTGCTTGACTTTAAAATATATTTTATGTGTTTGGCACAATAGAAATAATTGTTTTTATATCAATAGTCCCCTTCCAAGGAAAGATTAAGAGCAGAAAAGCCTATACCTTCCAAGAAACTTCATGTTGAAGGAACAGGCAGTTCACTTGAAGAGGGAAGTGGAGAGAGACACAAGAGGTGAAGTTGGAGAGGTACGAAGAGGCCAGATCATGGAACGCCTTGCAGGGTAAACTATGGAACTTCTGGCTTATCTCAGACAGAAGGGGCAGCTGTGGAAGGACATCTTTGTGCTTTATGTAGGTCACTCTGGAAACTTGGGAGACGTGATAAACGTGTAGGTAGGGAAATGAATTGGGAGGTTGTTATTACAGTGGAGACAAGAGACAACAAGGGTCTGAAACATGGAATATTAATAAGGGTCAAGTTGAAGGTGAGGGAATGGATTTGAGACTTAAGTGTGAGGCAAAATTGGCCAAATAGTTATTGGGTCTGGGGTGTGAAAGAGACTGAAGAATCATAGCTTACTTTTCAGGTTTCTAGCTTGAGTGACTGTCAAGCGTTAATGGCACCGAAATAAAGAAAATGAAAGGAGAGCAGGTTTAGGGGAGAGTGTGACAAATTTAGTTTTGGATATGATGAGTTTGAGATTCTTATGGGACAGTCGAGATGCATTTAGATATATGAGTCTGATGCTCTAGGGGGTTTCTTTGAGCTGAAAATATAGCCTTTGGAGTCATCAGCCTATAGGTAGTAATTCAAATCGCAAAAATTACATGGGATCACCCGCGATGCAGGAAGAGTATACAGTATCAAAAAGCTGTGGGCCAAAGATTAAATTTGGGAAACACCAAAAATTAAGGATAGGAAATATAAGAGAAACTCATAAAGAAGATAGGAAAGAAATATGGCTGGAGAGGTCCAAGATGAACCAGGGACATCCAAGGAAGAGGGTTTTAAGAAGGTAGGAGAGGTCAACAGTGGCAAAAATATCATAGTGGTCCAGTAAGAATACGACTAAAATATATTCATCAATACATACAATTACCAGATCATTAATGACCTTAGCAAGAGCAGTTTCATTAGTGTGCTTGTGAATTGGATGAGTCTTTAGAAAATAGAGACAATTGTAGACTCTTGTTTTGAAACTTTTGGCTGATAATGGTGCCTAATTTGCTATGGTAATTACATAGGTAGAGACAGGGAAGGTTTAAATTAGATTTTTTGGTGTTTTATTTAATAAATGATTGAAAAAATTCAAGTATAGGTAAAGCATTATCCAGTAGATCAAACCTCTATAGTTTTTGAGCAACCATTTTGCATGTTTCTGCGATATAAAATACACTGTTTCTCTTCAAAATTGTCTTCATTCTATTCCAATGGAAGGCTTAACTCCTAAACAGTCCCACTGAACATACTAGTTCTTTTTACTATTTTCATTGCAGAAGATGTAGTCTCCAGATATTCAGAGCTTCCGATTAATGGTGATGATTACATAACAGTAAAAACGGTGGATTACAGAATACTTGACATTTATTTTTATAGCAATATCTTAAACTTGTTTTCATCAAAACTGAAAAAAAACAAGCCGGGAAAGCCAGACCATGTCCCAAGGAACAGATATAAGGAAGCCACGTGCCTGGGGTCAATTATACCCCAAGCTCATATTTCTCCTGGTCAAGAAAGAAGGTTGTTGGAGACTTCTCGTGACAAAGATGAAAGGGCAATAATTTCCATCATCTTGAAAGAAAAAAATTTGGAATCAATAGAAGAACATTTTTTAAAAGGATGTTTTATATTTGTTAATTGCACTTTTTTCTTTTGTAAAAGCCCCTGTAAGAATGCAAATATTTTAGAGTGTTGCATGCTTTACTATGCTTTGGCTATGACCAGTCTTGTAAAGGGCTATATTTATCAGGGGCAAGACATTCTGTGAAATTAAGTTGTGCCTTAGTACACTTCAAGAGCTAAACTGGCATAAATACTAAGGTGTTAAGGAAGGATTGCTTGGAAAGTTACAAAGCCAAAAGTTCAAAATACCAGTTTGAATCTCAGTGACTATGGGCTCTCAAAAGTAAATCTTTACTGCCAGATGGCGGTTGTTGCTCTATCACACCTGGGCTGGGCTCTGGTGCATCTAGCTGGTTTTCTCATTGAGCCTTTTTAGCTCTCATGATATTTCAGCATAGTGTTGAAAAGCAGAGATTTTGGGGCCAGAGAGGCCAGAGTTCTGGCTCTGCTACTTACTGTGTGTGACCTTGGAAGTTCCTCAGCCTCTCTACACCTATTGAAATGGGAAGAATAATGGCACTCATAGGGTTTGGGAAAGGATTAAATAAGAACAATGCTCAACATCTAACAAGTATTCAATGTCAGCATTATAATTTTTTTCATTCATATCTTCTGCTTATGTGGACACAGCAGGTTTTAAGATATTAATCAACATAAACAGCATGGCCACCATCATCATTATCATCATCCCTCACTATCATCAACCTCTGACATTCATGAAGGCTTGTTGAGAGACAGACGTCAGGAATATATTGGAAAAAGCAAGAAATATAAGACTACCCATCAGGGATGGACAATCTAATTGTGGAGCCAGGGCATGCATATAAAAATTGGCAGATACCAATGAAAGGAGACTTATGTTTTCTGCCACGTGGGCAGTGCAGATCAACAGCATCCTAGGTACATGATCACTGTGTTAGGGAGTGTCAGAGACGGACTTCTTTGTAAGAGATGAACAAGAAGAATGCAGGAGAATGAGCATTGTGGATAAGGGGAAAACCATGAGCAAAATTATAGATTAAGTAAAAAGTATTTAGGGAATGTTACGTGGATAACCTAACTGCAACCAAATATTTATATAGGGCAAGTGGGGGAATAAATTTAGAGACATGGACAGAGGCCTTTGTAATACGAACTAATTCTGGAATTAATCTTTTATAAGAAGTATTCCTTACCTGCATTGCCTACTCTGGGCACTAGAATTTTTATCTCAGTGGTGAGTTGGGGTGCATCCAGCCTAGATCTTTATAACAATACCTCGAGAATTACTAATCCAACACTTTATGAAGACTACAAAAAGAGTAAGCTAAGAGCAGCAACAGGGGGTAGTAGAAAACCAGATATTTGATGTTGAGCATACCTGAGTTCAAATCCTGCTTCTTTTACTTTCTACCTATATACTTATATAATAAGGCTTACTTTGAGGAAGTGTGAAAATTAAGTGAGAAATTATGTGACACTATCTGAAATAAAGGCCATGCTCGAGACATGTCAGCTTCTATTATAATTGAGACTAAGAAAACTCAATCAATGGAATGAGAAAACGTACAGTCAATTTGAGCATAAGTATATACAACAATCTAGTATAAGTATGTGCTGTGTTACAAACTTCCAACTCCTCTTTGCAAGAAATGTGTGAAAACCTTCAGCCAAGCATGTGCTTCTGTGGTGGTCTAGTCTATAGTTCTCATCTTGGGTACTTCAGAGTCTGTTGATCTTTTTCATGCCACTTGTTCTCATAGAAAAACAGAGCATTGGGACGGCTACTTTAGTTATGGAATCATTGCTCTTTAAAGAATATCTTTGGTTACTACATCTGCATTATCGTAGGGATTTTGTGTCTCTCCAACCTGGTTTACAAATGCCTTCCTCCTGTCTTATGGCTGCAATGCTGTTCTGGTTCTTGAATGTATCCTGATCTCTCTTCGCTTGTTCCTTGCTCTAATGCAGCTCTTTGGCTGGAAAAGTGGCTATTGTGGGAAGGATATTAACTGCTCCTCCTTCTGATGGGAAAAGTAACTGCTTTACTGAGGGGAAGTATTATGGGAAGGGATGGGGCATGAAGAGAGGAGAAACAGAACAGCAGTTCTCTATACCTTTATCTGGGTGAAGCTAGCTGGACTACAACTCTCCTCTCTTCAGTCTTTGAGATGACAGGAAGACTCATGGTACACGCCAGGGAATTCCACCAAGCTTTGTTCAAAGTCCTTGGAATTCTTCAGGTCATGAGGAGAGTTCAGATTACTGAGAAATCACAAGCTTTGGAGCAGGTTAGAACTGGAATCAGGTGACCATCATCCAGATGCCCATGCAGCCACCTACTGGTTTTGTATCCTTGGCCAAGTCTTTCAATCTTTTTCTACAGCTCATGGTCCTCATCTACATAAGAGGAAAATATTAGCATGTACTTCATAGGGCTGATATTAAGATTAATAAAATCTAATCCAAGTAAAATGCTTGGCATGTGCCTGGCCCGTAATAGGTACCTGATATATTCCAGCTACTCTTATTATCAACTCCAAGTTACGGATGAAGCTCAAGGTAACTTGCCCAAGTTTACACAGTGGTAGAGCAGATTTTGAACTGAGATCTGTCTAACTCCAAAACTGTGTTATTTTTACAATACCACACTGCCAATGTAAATGTTCTGACCAGCTCTAGAGCATTTGCTTTAAATAACTCACTGTTGAACCTTCACTGGGCTACCCCTTTTCCTGTTTGTTTCTCTGTACTTTCTTCAGAGTATTTCCAACCTTGTGTTGCATTTCTAGTCCATCTGCCTATCCATGCAGTCAGCCAGATGCATCAATACCGGGCCTGTGTATATTTGAAAATCGCATATTATATGTAATTGTTGAAACCTTTAAAAAATACACACATTTAGAAATATTCAACAAAAATTGCTGTTCAAATAACTTTGAGCAAATAATTTGTTCAAAAAATTGGTTCTTACAAAATAGAGAAAATAAAATAAAAACAATACTATGGGAAACTGAAAACAGTATTTTTAGAATACGGCATTATATATTTTATTATTTCAAGAAGCTAATTTGAATCCCCAGCTTACAATGGTTTAACTTATTTTTTGACTTTACAATGGTGCAAAAGCATTTCCAGGCTAGTGATATGCAATACCGTCACTCTCTTCGGATGCTGGGCAGCCGCAGCGAGCCGCAGCTCCCCGTCAGCCATGCAATCACAAAGGTAAACAGGTGATACACTTACAACCATTCTGTACTCGTACAACAATTCTGTTTCTCACTTTCAGTACAGTATTCAATAAATTACATGAGATATTCACACTTTATTATAAAATAGGTTCTGTATTAGATGATTTTGCCCAACTATAGGCTAATGTAAGTGTTCTGGGTACGTTTAAGGTAGGCTAGGCTAAGCTATGATGTTAGATAGGCTAGGTGTATTAAATGCATTTTCAACATGATATTTTCAACTTATGATGGGTTTTTCGGGTGGTAACCCAATCATAAGTTGAGGAAGAGCTGTGTGTATGTGTATATATATATATATGTATATATATATATATATATATACACATGCATTTTGATACTAGCTAAAATTGAATATTATATATTGTATATTAATATATTAATATATTATATTTTCTAATTATATTATAGTATAATTAGTATAGCAATTATATTAATATATTAATTATATACTATATATAATATTGTTATAAATTTTAATATATTATTAATATATCATATATTATATATTTTATGTATATATATTCAATTTTAGCTTGTATCTGAGGCATAGTGCTAAACTCCATCACTTAAATTGAGTTTTCTGGTTTGTCCTACCCTTGTCAAATGTTGTTAATTTTATCCATATTTAGATTTTCAGCCCTCCATGGAAATCCAGAACTAAGTGAAATTTAACAATTTTCTTATACAACTTTGGCCTTTTTTCCTCCTTTTATGCCAAATACCACACATAGGTTCCGATTTTAATGGGATAACTATTTTCATCCCTCTCCAGTGTCTCCGTAGCGTGCTTCTATTTAGTTCTCACTGCAGTGTTTCTTAATTGTTGCTTTAGATGCTTTTCTTCACACCAGACAAAAGGCTCCTCCAAGGTTGGTAGTTTAGTTTTATCTGTAGATCTCTAGTGTCTTACCATATAACCTGGTAATCTAGGTCCTAGTACCCAAGTGATTTGAAAATTTATTTCCATACAAAAACCTGCACATGAATGTTTATAGTAACTTTATTAATATCATTAAAAACTAGGAGCAATCAAGATGTCCTTAAATATGCGTGTGGATAAACAAACTGTGGTACATCTACACAGTAGACTACTATTCAATGATAAAAAAAAGAGCTATCACATCACATAAAGATATGGACTAATTTTAAGTGCATATTGTTCAGTGAAAGAAACCAGTCTGGATAGGCTACACCCTGAATGATTTCAATCACATAATG
Source organism: Ceratotherium simum simum (assembly GCF_057802395.1). Classification (NCBI taxonomy): domain Eukaryota; kingdom Metazoa; phylum Chordata; class Mammalia; order Perissodactyla; family Rhinocerotidae; genus Ceratotherium; species Ceratotherium simum. Next base: position 58,932,423 of record NC_141909.1, on the reverse strand, counting down.
TTCTGTAAAAAGGAAAAACTATGGAGATAGTAAACAGAGCAGTAGTTTCAGGAGTCCAGGGTTGCGAGGAAGGGTTGAATAGGTAAAGTTCAGGGGATGTTTTAGGTGGTAAAACTATTCCATAGATACTGTGATGATGGATACACAACACTATACATTTGTCAAAACCCAAAGAACTTTACAGCACCGAGTGAATCTTAATGTATAGAAATTTTAAAAAATCATGCAGGAGATTCAGAGATCGCAGGATGGAATACACAATGTGAGCAAAGAATCTAACTCTATTACACATGTATAAAGCAACTTCACTTAAAGGAGTGGAGAAAAAAGGTGGCGAGCTAATGAATTTTGGAAATGATCATATTCTGTAGAACTAAGGGCAAAAGGAACTGCACGTAAGCACAGTCCTCTATAAAGTTGTTTCTCATGATGATACGGGTTAACAATTTTGAAACCATTATATATGTACACTGGAATTGAACAATTAAGCAAGTAGATGGTTATGGTGGGAGCCAGATTTCTCACTGTTGGAGTAGAAGATTATAGATAAGTAGAGGGAGAAGTTAGAAAGAACAATACGGCAATGAATTAGAGTTGCAAACAGTATGAACTTATATTTTGCTTAATACAGATACAGATGATTACATATAGAAATATTTGTAGATGTGTGTATAAATACAGGATAGTATAAACACAAATATTTCCTTGCTATGTCAGTGAGAAAGCCTAGAAGTAGTGATATTCCAGTAGCAAAGAGCACATCTAGCACTCAGATCTTGGTTTCTAATACCATTCTTTGAAAATAAAAATGAAAAAAGGACCCCTTGGAGAAATGACTGAATCTTTGAATCTAGCACTGAGGCAGGAAATAGAGATGAGCCTGGAGTTTCTTGTGGTGCCAGAAAGTAAAGAAGTACTAAACAAGTGTGCATGCATACACGCACACACACAATGGTGAGAGTATGTCAAAGATACAAAGAGCTCCTAGTGGCCAAAGCTAGAACAATTTGAGCACCAAAATAAATAAAGTAGGGTTGTGTTATAACCTAAAGTGTAAAATAAATATCCATGGGTCTCTACTGATGTAAATGAATGAATGAATGAATGAATGAATAAATAAATAAATAAATGGGGCGTGAGAGAAATCTCCCACGCAGAATGATTCCAAATAGTTCATGTTGATAATCTGCCCTCGAGTTGGTGACTCATAACTCCCCCTCCCTAAGTGTGGGCTGTGCATGATGACTTCTTTCCAAAGAGTGCAGTATGGAAAGGGGAAAAAAGAGTAACTTTATAGTGGAAACCTGACAATTAGTACCTCAGCCGGGCAATCCATGAAAACATCAACAGCGATAAGTTATCTTGATAGTACGTATCCTTGATATAATATGATGAGAATGACACTACTCTGTGTACTTCCTCCCCCAAACTCATAAATCCAGTCTAATCATGAGAAAAACACCAAACAAATCCCAAGGGAGGGACATTCTATTAAATATATAACCAGTACTCCTCAAAACTGTCAAGGTCTCAAAAACAAGGAAAATCTGAGAAACTGTCACAGCCAAGAGAAGCCTTAGGAGACATGATGAATAAATGTAATATGATATTCTGGATGGGATCATGAAACAGAAAAAGGACATTTGGTAAAAACTAAGAAAATCTGTAGGAAGTAGGAACTAAATTATGAATTTCAGTTAATAACAATGTATCTATTTTGGTTTATTAGTTGTGATACATGTACCATACTACTGTAAGATGTTAATAATAGGCGGAACTGTGTGTGGTATATGGGGGCTCTCTGTACTATCTTTGTAATTATGTAAATCTATTTTAGATTATGTAAATCGAAGACTATTCTAAAATAAGGAGTTTATTTTTAAAAGTCAGTTGAGCATACTTGTGTATTTTTTAACTCTTCTGGAATGTAAGTTTTATGATGGTGAGAAATTTGTCTTATTTACCACTGTATCCCCAAAACAGTTCCAAAAACAGTCCCTGGCACATAGTAGATCCTCATTAAATACTTGCAGAATAAATAATTGAAAAAAAAAAGAATGCCATTAACACCAATTTAAGTAATTATCAATTGATTATTTATGATAAAAATGATGAAATTAACACTTCTACATTCTCTGCTCCTTTTTCAATATTTGTTATGCTATTATTTTTATTTTGTTAAGTCTTACATTCTGTTCTGTAACCATAATTTTCAGAGTTGCTAATTCTCATTCAACTGGATTTCATGCTCAATTAGTTATTTTCAAAAATATTGTAAGGGTTGTATATCCCAAGTCTCGTATACTTGAGAAAGTCTGTCGAAGGGTAAGACTGTGAATAATCACTGAATGTTGTATTTCCCCAGAAGTTTGGAAACCTTGACCCACTTGTCTTCTGGCTTTAAAAGTTGCTATGGAGAAGTCTGAGAATTTCTTGAATTTTCCTCTTTGAATTTTATATCTTCCCTGCTGTCTGAAGGATTCTTTTTATGCACTTCGCGTTTGTTTCAAATGTTCTGCCAATTTTTCCTGAAGCACTGAATGCACTCCCAATTCTATAGGTTCTGTTTTTCTTTCACGTCAGTGAAATTTTGTTTCTTTTCTATCTTTGATTTTTTTCTTCTTCTATTGAGGGTTCTCTATGTCAGAAGCCTTAATTATCCATAAAGTAGTTTTTGCCGTAGGTTTTTGTAGCTGCCATAGGTTTCTCTACGGCTCTCATTTCTTTCCCTTCAATCTATACATACCATGATATCTCAAGCCTTTCTTTTGGGTCATTAATTCATTTATCAGCCGTGTCTATACTCATATTCTGTCCCTTGCTCTCTGTAATTTATTTATTGGTTCTAGAATAGGATATTTTGAGTCCTCAATTTGTTCCTTTAGTACAAAAAATTTCTTTTTTTTCCATCATTCTTTTGTTTTATCTCATATCTGAGCTCTTATTTTACTGAATCTGCCCTCAGGGGGTTTTCAGTCTAGTAGGAGAGAAATATATATGTACAGACACTCATCAGACAACGTAAAATAGCAGTGATAAAGTTTGTGCAGGTTGAAAGCAGAGGGCAGGCTGTAGTATCTTTGTGTTTTAGATGTATAGCCGGCAGCACTTTTTTTTAAGGGGAGATGGAGGAAACTATAGACTCTGAGGGCAGTTAGAAATATATTGGAAGAGTCCCAGGAGAGAAATAATCAAAGTCCAAACAAATATACAGGCCGTGGTAACGGAGTCAAAAACATGGTCAATAGATGATGATGGTAAGATGGGAAGAGAGTGGTGTAACTTGTTGGTATGAGCTCAGAGGAGAATGGTAATTGAAAAAAGATTTTAGAACAGTCTCAAAGACATGGGGAAGCAATCAAAATCTTTCTACTACTGCCTGAGCCTGGACACTGGAGAGTAGAATGAATATCAAAAAAAATCTGAGTGATGTGATATTGTCTGGATGTGGGCCAGTTTTAATCAAGAGGAGGAAGTAGAGAACATATTTTATGAAATAGTTAATAATATGGTGATGTATCTTGACAATAAAAAGGAGTTCAGTGAAACATATTAGAAAGGAAGTCGTCAGTGGAAAATCAATCATGGAAGAGGGAGACATAAGACAGAATGTCAATAATAGTAACAACAACTATCATTTATTGAAAACTACCTGTATTCCATCAGGTAAAGAATGTGTTGCATTGCACAGGTATTGTTTTTAGCAATTTTCTAACTCAATAAGACAATTACTATTATCTCTATTGTAAGTTTTTATTAAATATTGAAATAAAGAACATTTGTAAAATTTATGCATGGGTAAATATAAAAATAATGATAGATACAAAAATACCTACTACTATGTTTAAAAGCCAGAAGAATACTAGTATCTGTTTATATATTGGTGTTCCTCTCCCTGCTCTCCTTCTAATTCCTAGCTCTTTCCTCCACCACACAGAGATAAAAACAGAATTGAATTGAATTTTGTGCTTATTAACTCCGGGGTGTTATATATGCATGTATATACATATATATGTGTATGTGTGTGTATGTATGTGTATATATATCTCTCTCTCATATAAAGTTGATACATGCAAGGGCGTGCCCTCCACTTCCTCTTTCGCCCTTCTCACTGTGCTGGCTGTAACATGGATTTAGTGAACACTTTTGAACCATGGGGAGGAAGCCAATATCCTAGAGATGTAAGAACTGCAATATAGAAGGGACCAAACACGTACAGCCATCACACAAGCCCTTAACTGTCTGCATTCACTTCTTGCATGATAAAGAAATAAATTTATATTTGTTTAAGCCACTGTGTTTGGTCTTTATTACAGCAACCAAATGTAAATCCTAACAATTTTGTGAATATACCACAATTTGTCTTTTCAAATTTTGATGAACATTTAGTTTGGCTTTAGTTTTTTTTTGCTATGGGAAACAATACTGTAACAGGCATTTTGCACCGGTCTCCTGTGCCCACATGTCCAACACTTTCTCGCAGTGAGTTAACTGGGCCTGGTACTACTCTCACTGAGGCAGTGGAAATGTGTTTGGATGCTTTGAGTGTCACAAAGATGGACGTCACCACTGACATTTAGAGGTAGGGGCCAAGAAAATTAAAGGTCCCACAATGCCTGAGACAATTCCATATAATAAAGAATTGTCCCAATTGTTGAGCAGTGATTCAGCAAGATGGCAGAATAGGAGATTTCAGCCCTCATACTGCCACAGAAACATCGATTTTGGCAACCATTTATGGAGGGGAATACCTCTGTGGGAACCTAGGAGTCCAGTGGAGAGATTCCAGCATGCTTTTTGAGCAAAAAAATCTGAGAACAGATGCATTGAAGAGGGTAAGAAGAACAGTTTCACTTTACCCATGTCACCCCTCCCCCAAAGCAGCACAGCTCAGTTCCATGAGAGATCCCTTCAACCCATGATATCTCCCACAGGGGAAAGTGAGAGCAGAGTGAGCACCCGGCTTCCTCAGCCTTGTGGAATATTGCCCAAGAGGCCCACTTCTGCCTTACCCCACCAAATCACTGAGGGTATTGGCATAGCTGAATAGTCTGGGGTGAACTAGAAGCAAGGAAAAGGAGAAGGAGCTCACAGTAATCACTGTGAAGATCTCAAAAACTGTCCACAGATCCTACTAACTGGCTCACAGACTCCACCAAGAGGCTCACTCATGAACCTCATAGGATGCCTCACTTGCATCTGCCCCCCATCTAGCAGAAGGGCACCTCTCTGCCTGCACCCTGACATGACACATGTGAGCCTGCATAGACAGTGTGTCCATGCTCCTGCAGGTGGCACCTGTGAGCCTTCACAGATGGTGAGTGCAAGCCTCTGCAGAAGGCACATGAGAAACCTCACAGACAGCACACATATATCAGTAGCTGGTTTGACTCTGTGGGATTGGGAGAAGGCATACAATCTTGAAACTTCAGGAACTGCCCTGGGGAAAACAAATGGGAGGCTCTCAGCAAAGGCCTGACTTTGTATGACTGAGAAAAGGCACACAATCCTACAACTCCTCCTCTGAGAAGAAACAAGAGGTTTGGGGCAAGCACATCCACAGGAAAAGCCTAGGAGACCCCCATGATCTTTAGCTGGACTGACTGGTGAAGGTGTTTCTATCCCAAAACAAGTCAGTAAAGATTGAAGAGGGGACTACTTCAAATGCAAAGAGAGCAACACAAGACTTCAAGGAACATAAAGAATCATGGAAACATGATACCATCAAAGGAATAAAATAAAGATCCACTGGCTAGCACTAAAGGAAAGGAGATCTAGGAATTACCTGAAAAAGAATTCAAAACAATTGTCTTAAAGAAACTCTGAGCTACAAGTGAACACAGATGGACAATAAAACAAACTCTGGAAAACAATACATAAACAAAATGAAAAGTTTAACAAAGAGATAGAAACCATATAAAAGAAACAATAAGAAATTCTAGAGCCGAAAAATACAACTACTGAACTGAAAAATTTAATAGAAAGCTTTAATAGCAGACTTGATCAAGCAGAATCAGCACTCTCGAAGACAGATAATTTAAAATTATCCAATCAGAAGAATAAAAAGAAAAAAGAATAAAAAGAATGAAGAAAGCCTATGGGACTTTTGGGACACTATCAAGAAAAACAAAATATACATTACAGGAGTCCCAGAAGGAGCAGAGAAAGAGAAAGGAGTAGAAAGCTTATTGGAAAAAAAAATAATTAGAGTTTCCAAATCTAGGAGGAAAATGAATATACAGATCCACGAAACCCAAAAAACCCAAAATAGGTTGAACCTCAAGAGATCTTCACCAAGACACTTTATATTCAAAATGTTTTTTGATTTTGGATTTTTGTTTTTTTTTTTGGTGAGGAAGATTAGCCCTGAGGTAACATCTATTGCCAATCCTCCTCTTTTTGCTGAGGAAGATTGGCCCTGGGTTAATATCCGTGCACATCTTCCTTTACTTTATATGTGGGATGCCTGCCACAGCATGGCTTGATAAGTGGTGTGTAGGTCCACACCTGGGATCCAAACCTGCGAACCATGGGCCACCAAAGTGGAAAACCTGCACTTAACCACTATGCCACCGGGCTGGCCCAAGTCAAAGACATAAATGCTAGCAAGAATGTGGAGGAACGGAAACTCTCATATATTGCTGGTGGGAATGTAAAATGATACAGTCACTTTAATAAACAGTTTGGCCATTTCTTACAAAACTAAACATACTCTTACTATATGATCCAGCAATTGTGCACCTTGATATTTACCCCAAGAAGTTGAAAATTTATGTCTATACAAAAACCTGCACACAGATGTTTGTAATAGCTTTATTCATAATTGCCAAAACTTGGAAGCAACCAAGATGTCCTTCCGTTGGTGAATGGATAAATAAACTGTAGTACATGTAGACAATAAAATATTATTCAGTGCTAAAAAGAAATGAGCTATTGAATTATGAGAAAACATGGAGGAAACTTAAATGCATATTACTAAGTGAAAGAAGCTAATCTGTAAAGGGTACATACTGTATGATTCCAAGTATATGACATTCTGGAAAAAGCAAAACTATGTGTACAATAAAAAGATCAGAGGTTGCCAGTGGTGGAGGTGGGGAGAGATGACTAGGCATAGCACAGAGGATTTTTGGGGCACTGAAAATACTCTGTATGATATTTTAATGATAGATATATGTCATTACGCATTTGTTAAAGCCCATAGACTGTACAACACCAAGAGTGAACCCTAAGGTAAACTATGATCATTAGGTGATTATGATGTCTTAATGTATGTTCATCCTTGGTAACAAATATACTGTTGTGGTGACTGATGCTAATAGTGAAGGAGGCTATACATGTGTGTGAACAGGGAGTGTGTGAGAAATCTCTGTTGTTGTGTATTTAAAACTGCTTTAAAATAATTGTCTTTAAAAAGAGAGAGAGAGAGAGAAAGTCAAAAGCCAAAAAGTGAATCTTGAAAGCAGCAAGGGAAACGAACTTGTCACATGCAAGGGAACCCCACCCCCCTTCTACCCATTAGACTATAAGTACATTTATCAGCAGAAACTTGCTGGCCAAGAGAGAATGGGATGATATATTCAAAGTACTGACAGAAAAAAAAAGAAAACAGCAAGAATACTTTACCTGGGAAAGCTGTCCTTCAAAAATGAAGGAGAGAGAAAAATTTCCCAGACAAACAAAAGCTGAGGGAGTACATCACCATAGTCCCGCCTTACAAGAAATGCTATAGGGAGTTCTTCAAATTGAAATAAAAGGACACTATATAGCAACATGAAAACTATGGAAGTATGAAACTAACTGGAAAGGTAGCATATAGTTAAATTCAGAATACTCTAATACTGTAATAGTGGTGTGTAAATTGCTTTTAATGCTGGTATAAGAGTTAATGAGAGAAGTGTTAAAAATTACTACAGCTAGGGGCCAGCCCTCTGGTCTAGTGGTTAAGTTTGGCTCTCTGTTTTAGCAGCCTGGGTTCGGTTCCCACATGCGGACCTACACCACTCATCAGCCGTGCTGTGGTGGCAACCCACATACAAAATAGAAGAAGATTGGCACAGATGTTAGCCCAGGGCGAATCTTCCTCAACAACAACAACAACAACAAAATTACTACAACTATAATAGTTTTTTAATAGATACATATTTAAAAAATGTAATAGTGGCATCAATAATATTAAATATGGAGAGAGGAGGGGTAAAAGTGTAGAGGTTTAGCATGCAATCAAAGTTAAGTTGTTGTCAGTTTAAAATAAACTGTTATAACTATAAGATTTGTTATAAAACCTCATAGTAATAACAAAGAAAAATACTTAGCAGACACACAAAAAAGATAAAGGAGAGGAATCAAAGCATAACACTACAAAAACATCATCAAATCACAAAAAAGACAGCAAGAGAGAAGAGAGGAACAAAGGAACTACAAAACAGTCAGAAAACAAAGGACAAAATGGTAATAGTAGGTCCTTACTATCAATAATTACTTTAAGTGTAAATGAATTAAATTCTCCAATCAAAGACATAGAATGGCTGAATGGGTAAAAATAAATAATATCCAACAACATGCTGCCTACAGGAGACTTACTTTAGTTTTAAGGACACTCATTGGCTGAATGTGAAGGAATGGAAAAAGATATTTTATGCAAATGGTAACCAAAAGAGAATAGTGAATGCTATAATGATGTCAGACAAAATACACTTTAATAGAAAAACTGTCACAAGAAACCAAGAAGGTCATTATGTAATGATAAAGGGGTCAATTCATCAAGAGGATTTAACACTTATAAACATTTATGCACTCAACATTGGAGCACTGAAATTTATAAAGCAAATATTAACAGAACTGAAAGGAGAATTAGATGACAATACAATAATAATAGGGAACTTCAACACCACTTTCAACATTGGATAGCTCATCCAGGCAGAAAATCAATAACCAAACAGCAGACTTCAACAACATTATAGACCAAATAGACTTAACAGGTATATACAGAACATTCCATCCAACAGCAGCAGAATACACATTCTTCTCAAGTATACACGAAATATTTTCCAAGATAGATCATATGATAGGCAAAAAACAAGTCCTAACAAATTTAAGAAGATTGAGATCATTTCATATATCTTTTCCAACCACAATGGTATGAAACTGGAAATCAATAATAGGAAAATAATGAAAAATTATTAAATATACAGAAATTAAAAAAGAACTCCTGGGGCTGGCCCTATGGCTTAGTGGTTAAGTTCAGCATGCTCTGCTTTGGCAGCCCAGGTTTTATTCCTGGGCACAGACCTACACCACTCATTGGTGGCCATGTTGTGGCAGTGACCCACATACAAAATAGAGGAAGATTGTCACATATGTTAGCTCAAGGTGAATCTTCCTCAAGTAAAAAAGAGAAAAAGTGGAAGATTGTCAAGGGGTGTTAGCTCAGGGTGAATCTTCGTCATCAACAACAACAAAAACCAAAAAAACAGCTCCTGATCAACCAATTGGTCAAACAAGAAATCAAAAGAGAAATAGAAAAAGTTTTGAAACAAAAGAAAAGGAAACACGACATACCAAAACTTATGGGATGAAACAAAAGCAATTCTAAGAAGCTAGTTTATAATGCTAAAGGCCTGCATTAAGAAAAAGAAATACCTCAAGTTTGAGAAAGAAAATAAACTAAGCTCAAGATCAGCAGAAGGAAGGTAATAATAAAGATTAAAGCAGAGATAAGTGAAATAGAGACTAGAAAAACAATAGAAAAAGATCAACAAAAGTAAAAGTTAGTTTTTTAAAAAGATAAGCAAAATTGACAAACATTTAGTTAGACTAATTAATAAAAAAAATGAACACTCAAATAAATAAAATTGTATATGAAAGAGGAAATATTACAACTGATACTACAGAAATCCAAAGGTCATAGGCGATTACTATGAATAATTATATATCAGCAATTTAGACAACCTAGGAGAAATAGAAAAATTTCTAGAAACATACAACATACCAGGTCTAAATCAGGAAGAAACAGAAAATCTGAACAGAACAATTACTAGTAAGGAGATTGATTCAGAATAAAAAATGTTCCAAAAAAATAAAAGCGCATGACCAGATGGCTTCACTGGTGAATTTTACTGAATACTTAAAGAAGAAGTAACAACAATCCCTTTCAAACTCTTCTGAAAAGTTAAAGAGGAGGGAATACTTCCAAACTCATCTTTGAGACCAGCATTACCCTGCTACCAAAGCCAGACAAAAATCGACAAGAAAAGAAAATTACAAGACAATGTTCCTGATGAACATAGATGCAAAAACCCTCAACAAAATACTAGCAAACCAAATTCAACAGCATATTAAAAGGATCATACACCATAAACAAGTGGAATTTATCCCTGGGATACAAAGATGGTTCAACATACACAAATCAATAAATGTGATACACCACATTAACAGACTGAAGGATAAAAATTATAATACCATCTTAATAGTTGTAGAAAAATGTTTGTCAGAATTCAAGATCCTTTTATGATAAAAATACTCAAGAAAATAGGTATAGAAGGAATATTCCTCAACATAAGAAAGCCAATATGTGACAAGTCCACAGTTAACATCACACTCAAAATCAACATATAAATATCATTTGTACTTCTATGCACTAACAACAACCTATCCAGAAAAGAAATTAGGAAAACAATCCCATTTACAACAACATCAGATAGAATAAAATACTTAGGAATAAATTTAAACAAGGAAGTGAAGATCTGTACACTGAAAACTACTAAACATTGATGAAAGAAATTGAAAAAGACACAAAAAAATGGAAAGATATCCCATGTTCATGGATAAGAGGAATTAATATTTTTAAAATGTCCTTATTGAGGCCACTCCAGTGGTATAGCAGTTAAATTCCCATGCTCTGCTTTGGCGGCCCGGGGTTCGCAGGTTCAGATCCCAGGCATGGACCTATGCATCGTTTATCAAGGCCATGCTGTGGTCGTGTCCCATATAAAGTAGAAGAAGATGGGCACGGATGTTAGCCCTGGGCAATCTTCCTCAGCAAAAAGAGGAGGACTGGCAACAGATGTTAGCTCAGGGCCAATCTTCCTCAAAAAAAAAAAAGCCCGTATTGCCCAAAGTTATACTCTGATCCCATGCTATTCCTATCAAAATTCTAATGGCATTTTTACAGAAATTAAAAAAAAAAAACCATAAAGACTCCACCAAAAACAAAAAAAACCTGTTAGAACTAATAAACAAATTCAGTAAAATTGTTTTTACTGAATGGATATGAAATTAATATACAGAAATCTGTTGCTTTTCCTTACACTAATAATGAACTATCAGAAAGAGAAATTAAGAAAACAATCCCATTTACAATTGCATCAGAAGAATAAAACACCCAGGAATAAATTGAACCAAGGAGGTAAAGACTTTTACAGATCTTCCTCAACTTGTGATGGGGTTATGTCTCTTTAAACTCATTGTAAATTGGAAATATCATAAGTTGAAAATGCATTTAATATACCTGACCTACTGAACATCACAGCTACCTTAAACATGCTCAGAACAATTATATTAGCTTACAGTTGCGCAAAATCATCTAACACAAAGCCTATTTTATAATAAAGTGTTGAATATCTCATGTAATTTATTGAATATCATACTTAAAGTAAAAAACAGAATGGTTGTATGGGTACAGAATGGTTGTAAGTGTATCACTTGTTTACTCTTGTGATCGCGTGGCTGACTGGGAGCTGTGGCTTTCTGCCACTGCCTAGCATCATGAGAGAGCATTGTACCACACGTTGCTAGCCCAAAAAGGTCAAAATTCAAAATTCACAATTCAGTGTTTACTGAACACGTATTGCTTTTGTATCTTCGTAAAGTCACAAACTTGTAAGTCAAACCATTGTGAGTTGGGGACCGTCTGTACACTGAAAACCATAAGACATTAATGAAAGAAATTGAAGGAGACAAAAATAAGTGGAAAGATATTCTGTGCTCATGGGTTAAAATGTCCATATTATCCAAAGCAATCTACAGATTCAATACAATCCCTATCAAAATTCCAGTGGCATTTTTCACAGAAATAAAATAAATAATCCTAAAATTTGCATGGACCCACAAAATATTCTGAATAGCCAAACTATATTACAAAGCTATAGTAACCAAAACAGTACGGTATTGGCATAAAAACAGACAGATAGATTAATGGAAGAGAATAGAGAGCCCAGAAACAAACTTAAGCATATGTGGTCAATTAATTTATGACAAAGGAGCCAAGAATATACAATGAAAGGAGAATCTCTTCAATAAATGGTGTTGGGAAAACTGGACAGCTACATGGAAAAGAATGAAACTGGAACACTGCCTTACACCATACACAAAAATGAACTCAAAATAGATTAAAGACTTGAATGTAAGACCTGACACCATAAAACTTCTAGAAGAAAACATAAGTGGTACATTCCTTGACATTGGTCTTGGTGATAATCTTTTAGATCTGACACCAAAAGCAAAGGCAACAGCAACAAAAAATCAACAAGTGGGACATCAAACTAAAAAGCTTCTGAACATCAAAGGAAACCATCAAAAAATGAAAGGCAACCTACTGAATGGGAGAAAGTATTTGCAAATCATATATATGATAAGGGGTTAATATCCAAAATATGTAAAGAACTTATACAACTCAATAGCAAAAAACCAAATCATCTGATTAAAAAATGGGCAGAATATCTGAATAGATGTTTCTCCAAAGAAGACATACAAATGTCCAACAGGTACACGAAAAGATACTCAACGTAAATAATCATCAGGGAAATGCAAATCAAAACCACATTGAGATATCACCTCACACCTGTTAGAATGGCTATTACCAAAAAGACAAGAAATAACAAGTGTTGGTGAGAATGTGGAAAAAAGGGAACCTGTGTGCACTGTTGGTAGGAATGTAAATTGGCGCAGCCACTATGGAAAACAGTATGAAGGTTCCTCAAAAAACTAAAAATAGAACTACCATATGATCCAGCAATTCCACTTTTGGATATTTATCCAAAGGAAACAAAAACACTGACTCGAAAAGATATCTGCACCCCCATGTTCACTGCAGCATTGTTTACAATAGCCAAGGCATGGAAGCAACCTAAGTGTCCATTGAATGATGAATGGATAAAGAAAATGTGGTATATATATACAATGGAATCTTAGTCAGCCATAAAAAAGAAGGAAATTTTCCATTTGCAACAACATGGATGGACCTTGAGGGCATTATGCTGAATGAAGTAAGTTAGAGAAAGACAAATATTGTATGATCTCACTTATACGTGGAATCTAAAAAACAAAACAGAACAAAAACAACCAAGCTCACAGACACAGAGAACAGATTGGTGATTGCCAGAGGTGGGGGTGGTGGGTGGGCGAAACGGTTGAAGGGGGTCAAAAAGTATGAAGTTCCACCTATAAAATAAGTGTCATGGGGACTATACAGCATGGTGACTACACTTAACAACACTGTATTACCTATTTGAAAGTTGATAAGAGAGTAGATCTTAAAATTTCTCATCACAAGAAAAAAAATTTTTATAACTATATATGGTGACAGATGTTAACTAGACTTACTGTGGTGATCATTTCACAATATATACAAATATTGAATCGTTTATATACTTGAAACTAATATAATGTTATATGTCAATTATAGCTCAATAAAAAACAGAAAATCCAAAAATCATGTAGAACCATAAAAGACTCCAAACAGCAAAAACAGTCTTGAGAAAGAAGAACAAAGCTGGAGGCATCACATTTCCTGATTTCAAAATATATTAGAAAGCTACAGTAATTTAAACACTATGGTTCTGGCATAAAAACAGTTGTATAGGCTAATGGAACAGAATAGAGAGCCCAGAAATAATTCCACACATATGTGGTCAATTAACCTTTGACAAGGGTGCTAAGAATACATAACAATGAAAAGATAGTCTCTTCAATAAACGGTGCTAGGAAAACTGGATATTCACATGCGAAAAAATGAAATTGGATCCTTGTCTTACACCATACATAAAAATCAACTCAGAATATATTAAAGACTTAAATGTAAGACTTGAAACCATGAAACTCCTAGAAGAAAACTTAGGGAAGAAGCTTGACATTGGTTTTAGAAAAGATTTTTTTGGATATGACGCCAAAAACACAGACAAAAAGCAAACTAGACAAGTGAGACTACATCAAACTAAAAAGCTGCCGTACAGCAAAGGAAACCATCAAGAAAGTGAATTTTGTTCAGCCTTAAATAAGAAGGAAATCCTGCCGTTTGCAACAACATAGATGGATCTGGAAAATATTGTGCTAAGTAAAATAAGCCAGACACAGAAAGGCAAATACTGTATGATCTCACTTGTATATGGAATCCAAAATAGTCAAACTCATAGAAGCAGAGAATAGAATAGTGATTACCAGGGGCTGGGATGATGTAGAAATGGGGAGATGTTGTTAAGGGGTAAACATTTTCAGTTACACAATATGAATGTATTCTGGAGATCTAACCTATAAAATGGTGATTATAGGTAACAAGACTATATTATATACTTGAAATTTGCTAAGAGGGCAGATCCTAAGTGTTATCACCACAAAATAAGTAAATAAATAAATGGTAACTATGTGAGGTGATGGATATGTTAATTAGCTTAATTGTGGTGAATATTTCACCATGTACATGTACATCAAATCAAGTTGTGCACCTTAAATATATACAACTGAAAAATAGAAAAAAAACCCAGAATTGTCTTTTTCAAAATTTTAATAGCAAGTACATGGCCTAGAGGAGTGGCTTTTCTGAGCTCACTAAATTTTAACCTTTCTTCTGTTTCTATACTTTCTTCTGTTCCTTCCAATTTTTATTTAAGGCCACGATCGTTCCTCTAATTACCACTCTCATTGCATCTCACAATTTTCCATATGTAAATAGATTTTTATTGTTTAGTTCTGAGTATTTAAAAAATTATTAATTTTTCACTTGAGCCCTTAGTAGGATGATCATAAATCCTATTGTTTAAATTAGGAGGTATTTGGGAATGAAAGGATGTACTATTATTAATTATTATATTTGGAAGTATATTTAAAATTTACCCTTAGTAAACGATGTAATTTTAAATTATGCATATTTTTGTTCCTTTTTTATAATTAAACATAGGATACCAATTTTTTTAACTTTTTTGAGACATTTTATTGCTCAGAATAAGGACAATGCAACTTTCATACGGTCTTTGCTATTGGACTCCACACTTAGTGCGGGCCCTGGGCTTTTCTTCTTTGTTCCAGAATTTTTGTAGACTCAAAAGAAAAACTCAAAACTCAAGGTTCAAGTGACTCCGTGGAAAAAGCTGTTTCTTTTTTCTGGTTTTCTGCCTCAGAAATTTCTTATTTAATCAAATTCTTATTTAATCAATAGCACAATGCATTTTTTTTTAAAAAATCAAATTATATATTTTATCCAATGTTTTAGTTAGAAAGGTCTTCATTATATTTAGTCCACTACACTACCAGGAATGGATCTCATAATTTTACAGATGTGGAAATTAAATAATTTGTCCAAGATCACACATCTACCAAACAGCAAAATCAAGATTAGACACTGGATGTGTGTTTTTTCACTAACCTTGGTTGCCTATCACTGTACTGGCTTTTATTCCTGCTAAAATTTCATGTCTGTGGTTGGGCAAAGTGGAGATGGTCCTCCTTCAGTTTCACTGCTGTACTTGGAGAGCAATGGGTACTCAGCCGGGCTGGAAGAAAGTACTGATAGCCCAATTCTTGTGCTAAAATTCCCCATGGCCCTTGAAGGGCCCATGAAACTGATATTTAATTCTACCTTGTCAAACATTTCTACAGCCACAATGAACCTTTTCCTTCCATTCATATTGTGAGAAAATAAGTATGAATTTAGAGTTATACCTCGATTCTCTCTCAGAGAAATGGATTAGAAAAATAAAAGATTGTCTCTAACCAGCTTTGAGCTTCTTAGAAGGAAATTACACCTGTAGCTTTTATGACTTCTTTTTGGCTCTAGGTTTTTTAATTCTATAATGGGAATTCGTATGCACTGAAGTCTGGCCAATTTTGATTTTTAATAGTCTTCATTTTGTGACTGAGGTTTTATGACCAATGAATCAGACAGGTAATTTCTCAGAGAGAATATAGAACTGTGGTATGTCGCATTCAATTTAGCTCTCGCTTATGTGGTGTCTTTTGTTAGCGTGTGGTCAAGTTTTTCTTATAAAATGTTTTCATTTCTTTGAAGAATAGTTTTCGTTTTCCTAGGTCTCAAAAAACTTAGGAAGTACTGGAAACATTGTAGATATTCCATAAGTGCTTTTTGAATCTGGTTCTGTTTTATTTTCAATTCAGCAACCAAACTAGAATAAATCTCTGGTATCTTGTCTAATCTGTTTTATTCCTATCTCCTTTGCCAACAAATCTGACTTCATGAGTCATAGGCCTAAGTTCCTCAGCCTGAAGGCCGAGGTTACATTTGCAAAGATCAATCATTTCCTTTGGGCCAAATATAGATACAGTGGATAAAATCTGAACAAGTAAGACAAAATTGAAATATGAAAGTGAGAATTTACAATGCAATGGTGCCTAGCTCAGGGGGCTGGGAGGTGCAAGTCAGAGGGAAGAGTATTACAACTTCTTACATTCAGTTGTGGCTCAGCTTTTGGAAAATATATCTGATTACTCAGAGTGCATAGTCTAATTCTGGAAGCAGCCATAAATTTAGTACATGTCAAAAGCCTAAAATGAGTGCCAGCAAAATTTATTGGAATATGACATAAACATAGCAAATTGGAATTGGAATTCAGGACACCTCGATTTTAGTGCTGGCTCTAATACTTTCAGCAAATAACTTCTCTCTGAACTTTCAGGTCCTTATCTGTGAAATAACTGAATTGGTCTCAGGTGTCTTGACTCCCATTCCAATGAGCATGTCACTACACCATCTCTCAGGCTCTCCTTCCCTATTTCTAAGAACTGTGTACCAACCCAGCCCAATACTGTGGCTTGTGCATTTCTCTCATACCTTCTCTTCTGTGTTTCCATAGTTTTTTTGAGCTTTCTACATTTTTTCCACTTACGGTCCCTGCCAACAATAGAGGTCTATGGTTTTGTGTGTCTAGGTTCTTTAGCTGGAAGCAACAGAAACAGATTCCAGTTAATTTAAACAAAATAGGACTTGATCGGGAGGAAATGCAATGGCTAAGAGAACTTAAGGAAAGGCTAAATAACCCGATTTTAGGAGGAATATTTTTCTCAAATATTTCGTTCCCAGGAAATAGAGGCTGATTGACTGAGTTTAGGTCACGTGCCCAGGGCAGGGAGGGGAAGGAGGGCTCTTTAAGTATCAGTTCCATCAAGATTGAATGCAAAGGGGAGGCAGAATATTTCCTCAGAGGAAAGACAGAGCGCTGTTACCAAAAGAAGGTTGGCTGGGCAAGCAAAAACAAAGATATCTAAGCAATGATTTCATGAGTTGGGGTCTGTTCTCTTTAGTTTTATGTGGCAAGTGAGTCAGAATCATTCCGTCTCCTCAGTGGGTGGAATCCGACTAATGCCATGGGATTCTGTGATTTGAGGATAGGTTCCCAACATGTGCTATTAGCATTTAATCCTCTGTAAAGGATATGAACCCAAGTAAAATACATCAGTTTAATGTCTTGGGTTGTCTGCGGCGATATAATTTTAAAAGTTAATGAACAGCTTGCTCTGGTGCTTCTGTCCATTATAATCCACCAGCAATTTTCACACATGAATGAATCTCCTTGGCTCTATCAACAACACAGTCAAATGAGTAACTGCAAAGGCTTGAATTATGATTTAATAAAATCTAACTTTAAGAATTATAAATTGGTCAAAGCAAAGTGAGCCTTGCCTATTATCTTCTCATTTTTGAAATCGCTTCTGTAAACCCATAGCATTTACATACTCAGAGCAAGTCTTCTGTCTGAAGGGCTCAGAACACTTACAGAAATTTTATTAATCTGCTTACCTTCTCTCAGAGATAAATTGGTTGTCAATAATAACATTAAACTTCCCGAGAAAATTTCTAAAAGAAAATTCATGGTCATGGAAAGAAGTGGCAATTATCCACATTTTAATGATGTCATAGAAAAATCTAAATGTTTACCAGTGTAGAAACAATAGCCATCATATTGGCTAACTTGTTTGGCTTTTCATTTTCATCTATAAAATAGAAAGTTCATTATCATCACCCTAATCAAAACCATCTATTGAATACCCTCCTGCTTATAGCGCTGCTTGGAGCTTGTTAAACTGGCATAATCACTCTCGTTTTTACGGAATGTTAATATTTAACGAGATCTCTTTTCAATTGTCAATGAGTAATTACAACATTTAGGGCCTACACATGTAAATGACCTATGTTTTATTTTATTTTTTAAGAGGAAAACGGGGTTCAGGGCAGTGAATTCCGGAGATATTAAGATATGCTGATTTATTCACGTGTATACCGTCTCTCAGATTTGACTTTTAAACTCTGAGCAGCAGTGCTGTCAGTCTCTCAAAAGATAGGCAAGTCTGGAATCACAGCCAATCCTGCTTTCATTCGTATTCTATAGCTCAGAGAAGCAGTCTCTTCTGTCAGCTTTATGAAGAATAGAACACAATTTCCATTTGCCTGCTTGGAGGACAATCACTTGGCTTTCTTAAAGTGAATTTTACCCATAGTATTAAAATAGAATTTGGCTTTATAGATAGATCCTTTCATATTAACCATGTCCCCAGAGCGTTTCATAATTCTGTACTAATCGTTTGGTTTCCACGTAAGGTAAACATAGCCTTCATTCCAGAGTGCATTTTCAGAGTGGGAGTTGTGTTGTGGGACTCCTGCTGTTTCAAATGGTGAAGATGCATTTAAAACCCCAGGTACCACTCTCTGAAATTCAAGGCATCTCTAACCAGTAGCTGCCACTGGATCTGGAATGCTGAAACCTTTGTTTGGAATAAAAAAACATGTAATGTCTATTATTTTGTGACTTAATAGCAGACTTCAGGCATGTGAAACAATACTCTATACTGGGCATCATTTTCTGTAACAGAAGGGAATCTAGGTATATTGTCAACAGCAAGCAGCAACAACAAAAACAGCATTCTGGCTGACAGGCCAGAGACATGCTTGAACAGACAATTGGCTGCTTCAGACAGAGCTCTCCATCCCTGGTTGCAATGTCTAAATGACAGTGACCATATCTTAAATGTGTATGTCCCCAAGTTAGTACTCGGGGCCCTGGTGACTCAGTTCTACACTCCTGGAAAGTTTCACATAGACAGACTTATCTAATCCCATAATAACTGTATGTCTTGTCCCCTCCATGCTCCCCTCACTCTCTTTATATAGCTTCAAGTTCTACAATTATTTTTTTTTTTATCTTCTTGCCACCCTTCCTCTTCACATGAACAGTCTTACTAATATGGTCTATGATTAGTTAGGTCTCAATCATAAGGCTGATGACTTTGAAAAAGACTCTAAGAAGTTATTTCTTGGGCCGACCCCGTGGCTTAGCAGTTAAGTGCACGCGCTTCGCTACTGGTGGCCCCGGCTCGGATCCCGGGCGTGCACCGACACACCGCTTCTCCAGCCATGCTGAGGCTGCGTCCCACATACAGCAACCATGTGCTGTATGGATGTGCAACTATGACATACAACTATCTAATGGGGCTTTGGGGGAAAAAAAAGTTATTTCTTCAACACCTAGAGTACAGCCTAATACAGGGGCTGGCACATGGTAAGTGTTCAAGTAATATTTGGTGATTGATAATTTAAAAAAATATTTTATCAATATTTTGCTTCTTTATTACCTATGTGCCATATAAATATATAATAGCAAATGTGAAAGAATAGGACATGTGGATAACTTTCTTGAATGTAGGCACACATGGAGGACATGGGAGCACATAAATGTAGGCATTGGTTATACTTTCACCCTTTGTTACTTTAGACTTATAGCATCTCTCCTTCCTACACAAACCATTTTCTATAATAACTATTCAAAATTCAAGTTCATAAAATGAGACATAATCTAAATATTTGGCTGATCAACCACGCTGGTTGACTAGAAAATTAAAATATCGAGACCTTCCTAGCAGATGAGTTAAAATAGTTAATTAACAATAAAATGATAAATTCTGCTATATTAGTTAACACATAGTTTGCCTCACACCAGTATATCTTTAAATAATTTTGAACCTCCTTTTCCCCCCAGCTTTATTGAGATATAATTGATATATAACATTGTGTAAGTTTAAGGTGTACAAAGTGATGATTTGATACATGTATATTTTGCAAAGTGATTAGCACAATACGGTTAACAATCCACGACCTCACATAATTACATTTCTTGTGTGTGTGTGATGAGAACATTTAAGATCTACTCTCTCAGCAACTTTCAAGTATATAATACAGTATTGTTAACTATAGTCATCATGCTGCACGCTCAATCCCCGGAATTTATTCATTTTATAACTGGAAGTTTAAATCCTTTGACCAACATCTCCCCCATCCCCCCACCCCCAGCCTCTGGCAACCACCATTCTACTCTCTGTTTCTATGAATTTGGATTTTTTATTTTTAGATTCCACATATAATTGAGATCATACAGTATTTATCTTTTTCTGTCTAACATTTCACTTAACATAATGCCCTCAAAGCCAACCCTGGTGGTCTAGTGGTTAAGATTCGGTGCTCTCACTGCCATGGTCCCAGTTTGTTTCCCGGTCAGGGAACCACACCACCAGCCTGTCAGTTGTCATACTGTGCCAGCCGTGTGTTGCTGTGATGCTGAAAGCTATGCCACCAGTATTTCAAGTACCAGCAGGGTCACCCATGGTGGACAGGTTTCAGTGGAGCTTCCAGACTAGACAGACTAGGAAGAAGGATCTGGCCACTCACTTCTGAAAAAATTGGCCATGACAACCCTATGATTAGCAGTAGTGCACTGTCTGATATCCCCCCGGAGGGTGAGAGGATGGTGCAAAAAGACTGGGCAGGGTTCCGCTCTGCTGTACACAGGGTTGCTAGGAGTCAGAATCAACCCTATGGCAGTAACAACAACAATGCCCTCAACATGCAGCCATGTTGTCACAAATGGCAGGATTCCCTTTTTTTACGGTTGAATAACATTCCATTACTATATATTTTCTCTTCCAGATTCTGATTTCGATTCTTTCAGGTAAATAATCAGAAGTAGGATTGCTGGACCATATAGCAGTTCTATTTTTAATTTTGTGAGGAAATGCCATACTGTTTTCCAGAGCAGCTGCACCATTTTGCATTCTCAGCAATAGCATACAAGGGTCCCAATTCCTCCGCATCCTCACCAACACTAGTGGTCTTTATTTTTTAGTAATAGCAATCCTGAGAGGTGTGTGTCAGTATCTCGTTGTGGTTTTGATTTGCATTTCCTTGATGATTAGTGATGTGAAATACCTTTTCATATGCCTGTTAGTCATCTATTTGTATGTCTTCTTTGGAGAAATTTCTATTCAATTTCTTAGCCCCCTTTTTAATTAGGTTATTAGTAGGGGTTTTTTTGGTTGTTATAGGAGTTTTTCATATGTTTTGGAAATTAACTTCTTATCAGATATATGATTTGCAAATATTTTCTCCCGTTCCATCAGTTGACCTTTCACTCTGTTGATTGTTTCCTTTGCTGTGCAGAATCTTTTTAGTTTGATGTACTCTCACGTGTCTATTTTCGCTTTTGTTACCTACGCTTTTCATGTCATATCCATGAAATCATTGCCAAGACAAATGTTATAAAGCTTTTCCCCTATCTTTTCTTCTAGGAGTTTTACAGTTTCAGGTCTTACATTTAGGTCTTCAGTCCATGTTGAGTTGATTTTTGTGTACGGTGTAAAAAAAGAGTCCAATTCCATTCTTTTGCATGTGGATATCCAGTTTTTCCAACATCTGTTGAAAAGACTATTCTTTCCTCATTGTGTAGTCATGGCACCCTTGCCAAAGATCAGTTGACTGTACACGTGTGAGTTTATTTTTGGACTCTCTATTGTATTCCATTTGTCCATATGTTTGCCTTTATGCCAGTACCATACTGTTTTAATTACTGTAGCTTTGTAATATATTTTGAAATCAGGAAGTGTGATGCCTCCAGCTTTGTTCTTTCTCAAGATTGTTTTGGCTATTTAGAATCTTTTGAGGTTCCATGAATATTAGGATAGTTTTTTTCTATTTCTGTAAAAAAGGCCTTTCACATTTTGATAGAGATTGCATTGAATCTGTAGAGTGCTTTGGGTAGTATGGACATTTTAACAATATTAATTCTTTCAATCCATGAACACAGGATGTCTTTCCATTTCTTTGTGTCTTCTTTAATTTCTTTGATTAATGTTTTGTGGTTTTCAGTGTACAAGTATTTTAGCTCCTTAATTAAGTTTATTCCTAAGTAAATTATTCTTTTGATTCTATTGTAAATGGTATTGTTTTTCTAATTTCCTTAACAGATAGTTTGTTGTCAGTGTGTAGAAACACAACTGATTTTTGCATGTTGATTTTGTATTCTGCAAATGTACTGAATTTGTTTACTAGTTCTAACAGTTTTTTGGTAGAGTCTTTAGGATTTTTTATATTTAAGATCATGTCATCTCAAATAGGGACAATTTCACTTCTTCCTTTTCAATTTGTATGCCTTTTATTTCCTTTCCTTGTCCAATTGCTGTAGCTAGAACTTTCAGTACTGTGTTGAATAGAAGTGGTGAATGTGAGCATCCTTGTCTGGTTCCTGATCTTAGAGGGAAAGCTTTCAGTTTTTCACCACTGAGTATGGATATTAGCTGTGGGCTTTTCAGATATGACGTTTACTATGTTGAGGTAATTTCCGTCTATTTCTAATTAGTTTAGCATTTTTTTCGTCGAAAGGTATTAAATTTTATCAAACACTTTCTGCATCTATTGAGATGACCATGTGATTTTTATCCTTTATTTTGTTAATATGGTATATCGCAATAATTGATTTGTGTATGTTGAACCATCCTTGCATCTCAGGGCTAAATTTCACTTGGTCATGGTGTCTGATTCTTTTAATGTGCTGTTGAATTCAGTTTACTAGCATTTTGTTGAGAATTTTTACGTCTATATTCATGAGGGATAATGGCCTGTAGTTTTCTTTCTAGTGGTGTCTTTGGTATCAGGGTAATGCTGGTCTCATAAATAAATGTGAGAGTCTTTCCTTGTGTTTGATTTTTTGGAACCATTTGAGGATTGGTGTTAATTTTTTTTAAATATTTGGTAGAATTTACCAGTGAAGCTATCTGGTCTTGGACTTTTCTTTGTTGAGAAGTTTTTGATTACTGATTCAATCTCCTTACTAGTTACAGATCTTTTCAGACTTTCTATTTCTTCATGATTCAGACTTGGCAGGTTGTGTATTCCTAGGAATTTACGCATTTCTTTTAGATTATCCAGTTTGCTAGTATATAATTGTTCATAGTTGTCTCTCATGATTCTTTTTATTTCTGTGGTGTTGATTATAATGTTTCCTTTCTCATTTATAATTTTATTTGTTTTAGTTTTATCTCCTTTTCCCAAATTAATCTAGCTAAAGGTTTTCAATTTTGTTTATCTTTACAAAAAACCAACTATTGGTTTTGTTGATTTTTCTCTGTTCTCTATTTTGTTTATTTCTGTTATTTTCTTTATTATTTCCTTCCTTTCGCTAACTTTGGGCCTAGCTTGTTCTTCTTTTTTAGATCCTTGAGGTATAAAGTTATTTATTTTAGGTCTTTCTTCTTCTTCTTCTCCTCCTCCTCCTTTGTCTTCTTCTTTGCCACAGGGAATCTATTTTAGGTATAATTCACAAGTAAAAATTATATTTAAGGTGTACAGGTCTTTCTTATGTTTTTTATTTTTAAGCTGTACAGGTCATTATTTTTTTTTTTTATTTTTATTTTTTGGTGAGAGAGATTGGCCCTGAGCTAACACCTGTTGCCAATCTTCCTCCTTTTGGTGAGGAAGATGAGCCCTGAGCTAACATGTGTGCCCATCTTCCTCTACTTTTGTATGTGGGATGCTGCCACAGCATGGCTTGATGAGTGGTGTGTAGGTCCTTGCCCGGGATACAAACCTGCAATCCCTGGGCTGCCGAAGTGGAGTGCACAAACCTAACCACTATGCCACAGGGCCGGCCCCAGATATTTCTTCTTTTTTAATGTAAATATTTGTTGCTATAAAATTCCCTTTTAGTACTGCTTTTGCTGTATCCCATGAGTTTTGGTATTTTTTATTTTTATTTTCATTTGTCTTAAGATATTTTCTAAGTTCCCTTTGATTTATTCTTTGACTTATTGATTATTCAAAACTATATTGTTTAATTTCCACAAATTTGTGATTTTTCCAGTTTTCCTTCTATTGATTTCTAGTATCATCCATAGTGGTAAGAAAAAGTTTTGGTATGATTTCCATCTTCATTTTGTTAAGATTTGTTTTGTGACCTAACATATGATCTATCCTGGAGGAAGTTCCATGTGCGCTTGAGAAGAATGTGTATTTGGTTGCTTTTGAGTGGAATGTCCTGTTTGTGTCTGTTAGGTCCATTTGATCTATAGTGTTTTTCATGTTGTCTGTTTCTTTGTTGATTTTCTGTCTGTTTGTTCTATCCATTATTGAAATTAGGCTATTAAATTCTCCTACTATTTCTGTATTGCTCTCTATGTCTCCCTTCGGTTCTATCAATGTTTGCTTTATATATATAGGTGCTCTGATGTGGATGCCCGTATATTTATAACATATTTTCTGGGAGAATTAACCCTTACAACATTATATAATGCCATTCTTTGTCTCCTGTGAGAGTTTTTGACTTAAAAGTCTATTTTGTCTACATATAGCCATTCCTGCCCTTTTTTGTTTACCATTTGCATGGAATATATTTTTCCATCCCTTACTTTCAATCTATGTGTGTCCTTAAATCTAAAGTGTGTCTCTTGCACACGGTGTATAATTGGAATTTTTTCTCTTAATCCATTCAGCCACTCTATGTCTTTTTTTTTGGTGAGGAAGATTGTCCCTGAGCTAACATCCATGCTAATCTTCCTCTATTTTGTATGTGGGATGCCACCACAACATGGCTTGATGAGCAGTGTGCAGGTCTGCACCTGGGATCAGAACCTGTAAACCCTGGGCCACTGAAGCAGAGCACGCAAACTTAACAATGACACCACCAGGCCGGCCCCCAGCCACTCTAAGTATTTTGACTTGGGGGCTTATATTTGAAGTAATTATTGATTGGGAAGGACTTACTACAGTTATGCATTGCTTAACGATGGGGTTATGTTCTGAGAAATGCGTCGTTAGGTGATTTCATCTTTGTGCGAACATCATAGACTGTACTTACACAAACCTAGATGGTGTAACCTACTACGCACCTAGGCTATTTGGTACTAATCTTATAGGACCACTCCTGTATATGTGGTCCATCATTGACTGAAACATTGTTACACGGTGCATGATTGTATTACCATTTTGTTAATTATTTTTCCTATTTTGCTTTGTAGTTCTTTTGTCTCACCTTTGCTCTCTTGTTGTCTTCTTTTGTGTTTTGTTATTTTTTGTATTGATATGCTTTGATTCCTTTCTCCTTTTTTTTGGTTTAACTTCTATAGGTATTTTCTTTGTGGTTCCCATAGGGCTTACATAAAATATCTTATAATCCACAGTCTATTTTAAGCTGATAACAATTTCAATCTGTTTTTAATGAAATGTTTATTCCATTTACATCTAATGCAATTATGAATATTGGGACTAAGTCTGTCATCTTTCTGTTTGTTTAATATTTGTCCTATGTACTTTATAATGAATTTTTCCTCCCTTAAGACTCCTTTTGTACTAATCAAGCAATTTTATTTTTTTCATTTTATTTCACTATTGGCATACTAGCTGTGTTGGAGGTCCCCAAAACCTCTCTAGGTTTGGTGATTTGCTGGGAAAACTCACAGGACTCAGCATATAGTTACAGCAATGATTTATTGCAGTTAAAGGATACAATGTAAAATCACCAAAGGCAAAAAATATACAGAATGAAATTAGAAGAAAATAGGGCAAGTTCTAAGAGTCCTCGTCCAGTGAAGTCACATAAAATGCATTTAATTTTTCTAGCAATGAAATGTGACAGCACATGTGAAATGTTGTCTACTATAGAAGTTCTTTAGAGTATCAGTGCCCAGGGTTTTTATTGAGGTCTGGTCATGCAGACACTTTCTGCCTAGGGTGTACCAAAATTCCAGATTCCCAGGAGAAAGGCAAGTGTTTAGAATAAACTACAATATTTTGACATTTAGGGAACAGTGGGAACCCCAACAAAATCCAAATTCCCAGAGAACAACCAAAGACCTTCTAAAGATAACAGTCTCAAGTCTACTATGTTAAATCTTTCCTATTGACTAACTATAACTCTTCGTTTAATGTTTTTACTGGTTGCTTTTAGTGGTTGCTTTAGGTATTATAATAAGAATTTGTAACTTATCCTAGTCTATAAGAACCGTCCAAAAGTATAATTGTATTTACTCTAGTCCTTTCTGTTATTATTGTTATATATTTACTCATAGTTATGTTATAAATTCCCAAAACATTTTTGTTAATTTTACTTTAAGCAATTAATAGACTTTTAAAGAAATTATGAAGAAATTAAAAAAAATATGCATGTATTTTCCAAACCTAGTCTTATTCATTCCTTCTTACAGATCTGAGTTGCCATTTGGCATCATTCCTTTCCACTTGAAGAATTTGCTTTTGCCTTTCTTGTAGTGTAGATCTGTTGGTAACAAATCTCCTCAAGTTTTATTTGCCTGAAAATATTTTTTCATTGCCTTCCTCTTGAAAGATATTTTTTCTTAATATAGAATTCTGTGTCAACAGTTTATTTTTTCTTTCTTTTTATTCTTTAAAATGTTATTCTATTATCATCCGGCTTCTACTCTTTGTGGTGAGAAGTCAGCCATCTCTCTTATTACTATTCTCCCATATAATGTGTCTTTTTTCTCTAGATGCTTTTAAGAGTTAATCTTTCTTCTTGGTTTTCAGCAGTTTGACTATAATGTGTTTAGGCATAGTCTTCTTTTTATTTATCTTGCCCTTCTAATTTGGCAGGATCTGAACTCCAATCTCTATCTTCCCAGCCTCAGGCAGCTGCTATAATATCTGTTTAGCTCTTTAAACTCCCAGATGCTGATTTCTGATGAGTTCTCTACAATTTTACTTTGCACATGCACAGGTTAGAAGTCAGCCAAGGATTTCAGGGGAATTATATGCAGATTTTGAGGCAACTCCATCTATGGATTTCTCCTTTCTAGGCTTTCTTCCTCAATATCTAGCCTTTCTGGAGACCCTAACTTCAACTTCTGTCTCCATAGCCCAATGGGACTACTACATTTTCCTTGAACTCTATTTTTCAAGCACTGCAGACTGGGAAGTGCCCTTATGGATAAACCAGTTAATTCTGGAACTCACTGAGTATGTTTCTGTCTTTTCAAGGATTGTTTGTCCTCCAATTCTTCTTTGGGTTTCTCTCCAATGCTTTCAAATACTTCTTTTGTTACATTCTGTCCAGAGTTTATAATTGTTATCAGCAAGAGGGTGAGTCTAATACACACTCCTCTGCCATTACTGGAAGATGGCAGAATCTATTATTTGTTTTCATTGCAGTAATGAAGTCAAGTGCTAATGCAAGTACCGAAATCAGACAGTTCTAGCTTATCCATCCAGAAGATCTTGGATAATTTTATGTTGTATTTTTTAGATTATAAATGAAATAAAAACCCCAATTTTAAATTTTTTAGAGAACTTTCAGATCCCTGAGAAATGTGCTCAGCGTTCCTAGGGAGACCACAGTTTGAGATATATTGTATTAATAATAATAATAATAATAATAATAATAATAACAATAATAGAGTGTTAACTTATTTAGAGAAAACTACAGAAACAACAACAACAGAAAGAGACTTGAAGTACACGTGAAGCAATGATGACAGCAGAGAGAAATTATAGGATGGTGGAGAGGAAAACTTAGTGTTTAGAGTCCCACATGGGAGCAAAAGCTGGAAAGAAGGAGGATCAATAGGAAACTCTTAGGAAAGAAGAATATAGATGGATGTAGAGTAGAATAAAGAATGAGTGAAAAACTATAAAATGGGAGTGATTCAAGAAATACATGTCTTATAATAATTCAAACTTAATGATCTATTGTGGAGAAAGAACAAGTCATCATGCACATTCACTTCCCACTGTCACGGCCCTCTACCTCCCCAACCCTGTTTCACATTACCTGGCACACTGGGACCACACCACCATTTCTGATTGATTATGTATGGAGAGTGGCTAGAAAATGGGGAAGGATTATTCCCTGCCAGATATGTGTGAAGTGGGAACGAATAGGAAGGCGGTGGTCATGGGTCTTCTTAAAATCTAGGCATTTGCAGATTATAGCTAATCACTTAAAGAGAAAACGTAAGAAGAAATAGGAAAAGGAGTTTTTGCTTCGTTTGGGACAGGAGACACAGCTGAAGGCTTCACCCAGATTGTTATGACACACTTTGGGGTCTTGACAACAAACTGGTGTGATAACAAACAGAAGTCTCTGAGCTTCTGAGCTCATGGAACAGACAAATAGAACCCTGCAATCCTGCTGGGCTGGGACACTGGGGCAGAAGAAAAAGATTAGAGCGAGAGTGAGAGCAAAAGAGAAAGATTTCATCTTGAGGTGACGATGAAACATCCAGGTATAGGTAATTACATAAAGTGGAACCAAGAAGGGATATTTCAAATCAGAAGAGTAAGTCTGTGAATTAAGTGGGAGCAGCTCATGTAAAAGAACATAGGCTTTGGAATCAATTTAAAACCCAGCCCTGTCGTATACTAGGTGTGTGATACTCAGCAAGTTTCTTAATTTTCTTCAGCCCTATAATAATCTATAAAATGGGTGCAATGCACAGCATGGTGTTGTTGCAAAAGTCAACTCCTTACACCTGTTATGGCAGCTGGGAATAGAAATTTGGAGTCTATTTTTCTCCTCTTCTAGAAGATATTTTTAGTTACACTGAACCTTGTTTTGCTTAAAAATTTCATAAGCCACTGGGTATCTTGTCCTCAAAACCACGTTTCAACTCCCCAAAATAAAAGAGAAAGCAGAGTTAACATTGTTGAGTCACTGTACTAGTCAGAGTCCTGGCAGAAAATAGAGACTTTAATGAAAGACTAACTACAGAGGTATGGGCAGAGTTAAGGGAAAAATAGCAGATATGGAAGCACCAGTGACTAACAACCGTTGCCAACCTAAGGATAATGGGGTAGTGGAAAGAAATAGTGTTCCTGAAGCCCAGTGGGAGCCAGAGCTGTGGAGGAAGTTTTGCCCAGCAGATGCTGCTCATAGAGAGACACACATGTGCTAAAGCTGGGTGAGAGTGGGGGAAAAATGCTCCAGACCATTTCTCCTCCCACTCTCTGATCTCCTAGAAATATCTTCCTTTCAATGAACTAAATCAGAAGCCAGAGAGAAAGGGAGTTCAGATGTCTCAGTAAGAATCAGCCTCCTACTGAGAAGAGAATATACCTGGGGGTGGAGCAAATAACCAACACATTCACCATGAAAAAATGTCCCAAGGATGGGAGAGTAGCCCCAGTGAAGATAACTCATGCACCCCAAAGCAAGAGTCTCACTTGTGCTTTTGAGTGCTGTGAATCCTGAGAAGTCAGACTCACCAAAGGGACTTAGTCCTTCTGCTAATACTAGGATGCTGCACCCTGAATGAAAATTAGTCCTTCCTGTAGAAAACACCTGATCTCATCAGTTACCCACCTGCTGGAAGTATAAGCCTAAATCCATCAAACTTTTCTCACTTGGATTCCTTATTATCACCTCAAAATTAATGATATAATTCCTGGTATCTCTTTCAAAAGATTTCTCTTTACCAAAGTTCACATTCTCAGCAGACACGCAATCCTTCCTGCACATCTCTCAAGGTCAGAAGCATGGAATGCTTCTTTGCTACTCTCTGAACCAGTATGCATCTCAGATAATTGGGACACATGGGTTTACTGCTGTTACTTCCTGGCTGCCTTACACTCATTCTTCAGGTCTGGCTTTGATATCACCTCCTCTAGGTGGGTGGGAAGCCCCTCCAATATAGTCCTCAAGTACTCTATATTTCCATGCCTACCACTTATTACCCAGATTTGCTTTTGTCTGTTTTCTTGTCAGTATCCATTCCCTGGGCTAAGCTTTCAAGGAGTGAAATAGTGACTCTTTAGGACTTTGCACAGTGCAAGACACTTGGTCAGTTCTCAATAAGTATTTATGGAACCACTGAATAAAGGAAAATGTGAAAGAATAGAAGTCTTACTGTAACGGTGCCTGCTTGATGCAGGTGCACATGAATACACCTGTGAGATGTCTATATGACTTTGGACATGTTACAACTCTTCTGGGCTTCATCTTTAAAATTAACAGTTATTAATTCATTAATTTCAAGATCCTTTTAAGTACTAAAATCAGATATCTTGGTTTTATGAAAAAAAACAAATATGGCAACACATTGATTTCTTTTGAGAAGAAGGCTGGGACATTTACTTTTAGAGAATAAGGAGATGACATGCAGGCATCACAGTTAGCACAGCAAATGTTGCTTTTCCATCAACCATTGAGGATCAGTTGCTATGAAAGCAGAGTACTGGTGATCCCCACATCACCCTTGAGTATAATGATACTGGTATTATTGAGTTTTGGGCAATTCCTATCATCATGCTTTATTATACATTTAAAAAAGTCAAACACTTCAGATCACTTTGATTTCATCCCCCTAAATACTTACATTGTAAAGTACTGAAAGTAAGGAGAATGTACAACAAATAAAGAGGCCAAGGATCCACATAGGAAGCCCAGGGGAGTAGTGATCTCTTTGAGAGGCAGTGCGGAAACAGGACATGGTGTGGTTTAAAGTCAAGAACAGGGTTCCAGAGTCAACTAGACATGGGTTTGAATGTCTCAGAGGCTCAGGCCTCTTATGAGCTGTGTGATCTTGTGCCAGCCACTTAACCTTTCTTAACCTCCAATTCTTCACCTGTACAATGGAAATCAGAACTCTTAGAAATGTGGTAAATATTAAGTGGGATGTGAAATATAAGGGACCTAGCACATGGTAAGTATTCGACAAATGATAACTACTGCTATTATTATGGGCACAATTGATCACAGAATCACAGGTTATAAGAACTCATTATAAATTGTCCAGTTTATCCTGATGAGTTTAAATACGTCCCTAATATCAATTTTATCATTATTAAGGCTTATGGGCTGATTTCTTCTAGTAATAATAATAATGCTTTACATACAAAGGGTGCAAAAACATTTTTCAGGGTACCACCAAACGAATTACCTCATTTTGATCTCACTCCAGTGTACAAAGCAAATACGTTCCAAAAGCCCTCGTACTAAGACTTATTGAACCAATCACTTGGATCAGCTCTTCTTGGGTACAGATCAGTACTGGATTTGATTCCTTTCAGATGCTCCAAACACTTTTCTAATTGTCTGTTGACCTTAGAACACACCTGGCAGTAACTTGATACACTGGTTAATTTGCATGGGTTCTTTGGCTGTATACCATTCCAATGTGACAGTCTGTATTCCTGAATATTTTCCAAGTATTCTGCCTCTAGCATGAAGCTATTTCACCAAGGCCTTAATTACTTTGAAATTTTCCCCTAATCTTATTTTCTTTTGCTTAGGACAGATTTTGAAAAAGGAGTTCCACATAAATTAATGAAATAGCGGCTAAGGAAAAAAATGTTCTTTAGATATAATTGGTGAGAGGTTACTATGCAAGGGAAGTGTCCCCAGCAGTGGCAGGAGCCAATAAAAGCAAGTCACCAGATAAATAGTCCCTTCTTCCCATGGAATCTGTTCACACCAGCCATCAATGCACAGCACGGTGTTCCTATTTAGTCTAACAGTTACCACAACATTTAATTTGGTTTTCCTGCTGTATGAAGACAAGTTTGGACATCTTCTGATGATGAGAAATTTAATATGGACAGCAACTATGTTTCATACCATGAATAAATAAGTAAATCACAATTTTAAGAAATATTGAAGGCCTGTTCTCTGCTAGGTATTCCAAGGATTCAAGATGAATAAGGCAGAGGCCTTTTCTTCAAAGAGCTTACTTTCTAACAGGGGGAAAAAGTCACATACAAAATGCTGTAATACAAAGAATGAGGTGAAAAACAATAAAAATCAGAACTGAGATTTAGTTACTGTTTACTGTGTGCCAGGTGTTGTTCTAAACAATTTGCAGGCCCTGTCTCAGGTGATCTTGTGACAACGCTTTGAGAAAGCCACTGCTGCTTCTTTTCTTGTACGGGTGAGGAAACTGCGGCTCAGAGAAGTTAAGTAACTTGCTCAAGGTTACGCAGCTAGTAAGTTCTCAACCTAGGATTTGAACTCTGATAAACCTCAACCCCACAGTTTTTATGCATTTAAATAATACCTTAAAGTAGGGACAGAAAAAGTGCCAAGGGAATTGAGAGGATGGAGAAATGATTTTCACAGCTACCTTAGAGTCCTCATTCGTAAAATGGGGACAACATGATGCCTACTTCACATGGGTATGATGAGATTAACCAAGACAGTGCTTGTGAAGTACGTCAGCATGAGGCTGAATTTCACAGCCGAGGCATGTGGGATCTCTCAACCACAGAGTGGATGTCAACCTTCCAGCACCTGGCTGAAGAGGTTTCCCCAACTGAGGGCACCTGCACCCATCCTAGCCAGAGATTCCCGCCCCCCACTTGCCCTAAGTGTGCTAGGACCAAGCTGGACACAGGCCAGATTTCAGGGGCAATAGAGAGTCCATACTGTCCTAGGCATGTATCCAGGAAAGCACTCCATGATATTAACTATTGTTGGTGTGCCAACTCCAATCTACCATCTGAGATGGTTTGTAGACACTTGAGTCCAAAATGTGGCTCTGAAGAGTCCTGGAAGCTTTTCTCACTTCTGGGTTGGAGGGTTTCAAGAAGAAACTTTAAAAGTGCCATTGATATTTTTACATCAAATTAAGCTGCCCCAGACACATATTTCCAAAAGAAAAAAAAAATCTTTCGTAAAGGCTTTTTAGAACAAAGCAGAATATAAATAAAAATGAATAGAAGATTTTTTCCCCTTGGGGAATAACAACTACCTCTACGTATAAACTGGAATGCCAGGATACAGGTGTGAAAATATCAAAATTCTCAAGCCATCATATCTGTCACTTTTCTAGAGTAGATCCTGTTCTGTTCAATAAGATATTGTGAAATTTTTAACATGGGAGAAATGTAGTCAATACATTCTTATACTACTATATTAAAGTCACAGAATCCAGTACTGGGATTTAAAATAATCTCAAAATTTAGCTGGGAATCAAGTGCAAACTGAAAAAGTTTGAGTAATTATTTCAAGAACTCAAAAGAAAATTAAAATTCTCTGACATACAAATCTACTATGAGAGACCAGATGTTTAAGAAAACTGAAAAAATAAAGAATGTCATTCTAAACATTCTACCAGCTGGTGTCCTACAATTACCCTAAAGTATACCCATTCTTCAAAACACTGAGGACTGGGAATGTAATGGTCTGTTTATACTATGATCCCTATATCTGTAATTTGCGTTTGGTGATATTTTTAGTCTCCTAGTATTGAAGTAAAAGTGCAGAATCAGCTTTCAAATCTGACCATCTCTTTCACACACACACACACACACACACAAACACACATTTCCTCCAAAATGGAAACTCTTATTAGGATTAAATTGTATGTCAAAATGTTATGTTCAGTTTCACTATATCTTCTAAAAGAATTGATACACTGGGTAACTTCAGAATTAACATTTTTGACGATGCTGTTAATTACTGTAGTATGCTGAATAATAATCCCCCCAAAATGTCCGTTCTTAACCTTGGAACCTATAAAATAATGCTACCTACATGACAAAAGGGACTTCATAGATGTGATTAAATTAACTATCTTGAGATGGGGTGATTATCCTGAATTATTCAGTGGACCCAATGTAATCACAAGGGTCCTTATTAGAGGGAGAGAAGAAGGTTAGGGAGAGGAAGCAATGTGATGATGGAAGCAGATGTCAGAGAGAGAGAATTTGAAGGTGCTATGCCATTGGCTTTGAAGATGGAGAAAAGGGCCATGAGCCAAGGAATGCAAGTAGTCTGTAGAAGCTGGAAAAGGCAAGAACAAGGATTCTTCTCTAGAGCTAGCCCTGCTGACACTTTGACATTAGTTCAGTGAGACTGATTTCAGACTTTTGACTTCTAGAACTCTAAGATAATAAATTTCTGTCATTTAAAGCCACTAATTTGTGATAATCTGTTATCACAGTCATAGGAAACTATTACAATTACTGGTAATTGTAATTACTGGGTGTAATTATTGGGTTTATTGGCCCAGAGCAGAGCAGAGGATGAAGCAAAAAGTTTACCTATACAAAGAGGTTTCAATTCATTCAATGTACACCACTCCTCTGTTGGGATCTTACTGAACTGCAGAAATCAGATCCAAAAGAATGAGATGAAGTCCAATTTATCATTTTATTTCCTTTTGAGGCTCATGTTTTTAGCATCATATCAAGAACATTTTGCCTAACCCAAAGTCATAAAGATGTTCTTCTCTTTTCTTCTAAAGAATTTGTAGATTTATCTCATATTTAGGTCTATGATCACTTTTTGGAGTAAATTTTGTATATGGTGTGAGGTAAGGGTCTAAATTAATCTTTTTGGGGATCAGCCCCGTGGCATAGCGCTTAAGTGCACGCGCTCCGCTGCTGGCGGCCTGGGTTCAGATGCCAGGCATGCACTAATGCACTGCTTGTGCGTCATCCCACATAAAGTAGAGGAAGATGGGCACGGATGTTAGCTCAGGGCCAGTCTTCCTCAGCAAAAAGAGGAGGATTGGCATGGATGTTAGCTCAGGGCTGATCTTCCTCACAAAAAATAAAATAAAATAAAGTAAAATAAAATAAATTAATCTTTTTGTCTGTAGATATCTAATTGTGCCAGCACCATTTGTTGAAGAGATTATCCATTCCCCCAATGAATTGCTTTGGCACTTTTGCCAAAAATCAATTGACTGTAAACAGAAGGCCTTATTTCTGGACTTTCAATTTTGTTCTATTGATCTATGTCTATACTTATGCCAGCATAATACTGTTTTCATTACTGCAGCTTTATGATAAGTTTTAAAATTGGGAAACGTGTAAGTCCTCCAATTTTATTCTTTTTTTCAAAATTGTTTTGCCTGTTCCGGGTCCTTTGCATTTCTATATAAATTTTAGGATTGGCTTCTCAATTTCTGCTAGCATTTTCATAGATTTTATGTTGAATCAATTTAGGGAGAAATGTCTCCTATTTCTTTAAACTGGTTTGCCCAAGATTTAGATAGATCTACACGTACTCTGTCGTCTAATTAATACTTGGCCTCTTTTGGGTCTTATTATCGGTAGGACAGAGATGTGAAATCTTTTCCTGGAAGAAACTTTCATCTTTCAATTACTGATCCACGCTGCTTCAATCACATACCAATTTGGCAGGAGTAGCTATACAATTTGCCTTCTTTTCCCCAGCTGGTATCTTTCCCATGTCCACTCAGCATTTTTCACACTTGTTATGGCTTCATTCCCACTCAGCCGTTCAACCGCTTTGGCCTCATGCCCCATTCACTTTCAGACACTCCACTCTGCTTTCCTCTCCCAACAGAACAGTGTGGTTCCAAGTCCTGTGACCCAGAGTCCCTTTATGATAATGTGAACATTTGCCTCTAACTAGTCTTGTCCAGAGGAAAAATGAGGAAATTGTGGAAGAGTGGATCAGATTTCAGAAGGTGTGTCTTCTCTTCCTGACCCGTCACATACCAACTGTGTGATCATAGGCTGGTTATTAACTCCCTACATCAGCTTCCTCATCCCTAAGATGGGGATATTGATAAATTTCACATCAACCTCACATAAGAAAGTTCATTAAAAGTAGCAAAATATATTAGTATAAGATAGTTTATTCATTAAGCATTTAAAACTTACATATATATTTTTCTCCTGAACTAGATTATATGATAATAGTATATTTCTGTGGCATCTGAAGTATTATGAGGGGCATAGAAGGGGCTTCATAAATACTTTAGTTGAAATAATAAAAATATAAAGTAGTTAGAAATTATAATTTGGACCTGAGATGGGACCATGTAACTGTGTGAGCACATGCACGTGTGTCAGTGTGTGTATGTGGGAGAGAAAGAGAGACGGAAAGAGATACTTCTTCCAGTTAACGTCTTAAGAGACTCTAGCGTCTTGTGGAGCAAACACTGGTATAGTGAGTCTTGAAAATAAGCATAGAAAAACTGAAGCTTGTACTTGGAAAGATCACATATTAAAGCTCCACATCAGGGGTTTACAGTTAAAGATGGTCATGTCCCCCCACTCCCACCCCCATCAAAAAGCACAGTTTTAATAAAAACAAAAAAGAACAGTTCTTTGCCTTCAGTTTATAGTTCTTTAGAAACACAAAAGGGTACAGAAGGAGACAGGGGATAAAGCTATACCAAGACATCAGGTCCAATCTAAATCTCAAACCCAGATATACTTGGATTTAAATCATTTCAGTCATTAGATCTTAATTTCTAAGATTTCCCCAAAAATGACACCCAAGTCTAGGTGCATGTCACCACATGCAATGAACTCTAATGAACTCTCTCAGGCCTTTTCTTGTTCTCTCTCATCCTCTCCTCTTATCCTGACAGACGTGTTCTCCAGAGTTCTGCATGTCTCATTTCTCAGTCCCTCTTCCAAGTGCTGCCTGACTCATCTCTACATGCTCTGACATCCCACACGGGGCTTGGTCTTCAATAATTGAGTTGACCCCTGGACATTCTTTTCTCTCTTATTTCTTTTATTCTAGCAGAACTAAGTTTTCATTCATTCCTTCATCACACAGATATGCTTACTCCATGTAGACACTGTGTAGGGGATTAAAAATGTATTCATTAAAATCTGCATAGCACTTTACAGTTTACAAACTGACTATTCTCAAATTGTTAGCTGTAGACCCCTGCTATTCACCACCTATCCTAGAATAGAGTAATCTCTTGCTTAGAAGACTGTGATCTTAACTTCAAAGAGCTCCCTTAGCTTCAGAACTGTGGTTGGGAGAAAGCTAGAGTATAAGTCCCTCCAACTCAGCCTCTACTCTTCTACATCTTTCTCTCATAAAATTCAAAGACTTATCATTTCTTTTTGGAAATTGTGGTTATAATTTGTTACTAGTGTAAAACATTGGCTAATGATGAAAAGAATACATAGTTAGTGAAAGTAATCTGGCTGTGCTGCATATTCTGACCAACGAGTCCAATCAGGGTGGGGCTGGGCAGTGATTGCTGCCAAAGCAGCAGCAGGAGGAGAAAGTTACAAAGGTTCAAGGACCTGGATTTGCCTCTATTGTTTTCATGGCTCTCAATGATCAAGGAAGTAAAATACACTTCACCTCACTGGTCTTCTGCCACTCTCTCTCCCCTTCCCCAACAATACGCAACATCTGCAATACACACAGAATTGGCCAGTTATCATTTCTCCATTGATCCCTTTCATCAGCTAGCCTTCATTGGAGAGACTGATGGTTCTTATATAAAACCTGCCATGAAAAAGAACAAAAATGTTTATGGGTATTCATTCTACACCCACATATTGAGATCCTGATTCCATAATAAGCACTGAGCTTACAAAGATAAAGGACACTGTTTCTCAAGAGCTTTGAAATGTAGAAGATGAGACAGAAAAACATCTATGCAGAGTGTCATGATGGAGGGAAGCACAAGTCCCGTGAATGCATAGAGCATAGAGGGGGGACATTAAGACCATCTGGAGTAGAGGGAGAAGGAGGATGGTCAGGTGGGGCTCCCTGGTGGGAAGTGATACTTGAAATGAATCTTCATGGGAATGAGGACCAGAAGGAAAGAGAGAGAGGAAGTATTCTGAATAAAAGGAAAAGCTCATATAAGTAGAATTTGGAGTTTGAAATATTTTTTAGACTTCACTTCCTCTGTCCTTTTTCTAAAATAGTATTATTAAAAGACACCTTTCTGGATCTTCTGGGTCACTCCAGTCAAATTTTTTGTTGTTGTTCAAAACAAAAGTCAAAATGATGAGTATTATCTAAGGTTTTATTTCCATTTCTCTGAATGCAAAATAAACGCATCGTTAGTGGAAAAATTGTCTGTCAGCTAAGAACTCTGTAGTCTCGAGTTATAGGAAATAAGAATTGTTATTTCTTCACACAAAGCCTGTTCTCAGAATCATGTCAAGAATTAAGAAAAAGTTATTTTCAGTGATCTGAGATGGCATGGTTCCCATGAGAGGCATGGAGTGGTTGAGACCATGGACTTCCAGCTCTGCCTCTAACTCTGTGACCTTAGGTAGGTTACCATCTCTGTACCTCAGTTTCCTCATTTGTGAAATGAAGATACCAATAGTACTTATCTCATAAGGTTGTTATGGGAAATGAATACAGCCATGAATGCAAAGTGCTTCAAATAGTTCCTACTGCATGGCAAATTCTACATAAGTTTACTATTATTATTATTATTATTATTATATAAGCATGATATCATTTTGTTTGTATGTTGCAGTATATTTTTGTGCCTTTCCTATGTTTTATTTCAGTTACCTATTTGAATGGCAGGGTTTTTGAGGAGAGATGTTTCCTTTGTTTTCTGAATGGAGTGTGTATGTGTGTGTGTGTGCGTGTGTGTATGTCCTCACTTCACATCATACAGAACTACTAATAAACCAGCTCTTAAGGTCAGTATCATCTTGCATCTTCATTGCAATAATACCAAGTATCATATAGTTGCAATGGAATCATTAGGTGCAAATCTAAATTCCTTTCATTAAACCAAGCCTGAAACATGTGAAAACTAAGACTTCTAACATGCAAGTACACATTTCCTTTGCTCTTTGTAGGTCCTTCACTTCTAATAGTCTCTTGCAATTGGGAGTAATCTGCATTCATATATGACAAAACTGAAGATCAAAGAAGTTAAGTGACTTAATGCAGATTATATAACTCAATAGCAGGCAAAGCCAGGGCAATGAATGAGGATTTCTTGCTCTCAGAACAGAGCTTTCTTCACTTAACCAAGTCGACTCTCTAATTTCAGTGCATGAGGGAGACTCCCCAGGAGACATCTTCTTACCAAGAAGGCATGACATGCCCTCAAACCAACGGTGGAATGAAGTTAGTCAGTTGGGAGATAAACTTTCTAGAAAATATGTTTGGCCAAGAGCAAAAGTTGTACTATAAAACTTCAGCTCTAGGGATTTACACCAGTTTGAAAACTGAGATGACCTATTTAAGTAAACACTGTCGGTGATTATAAACCCTGAAGATGTTAAATACAGATTAACCATTTAAATTATTTGAAATAAATACCTAACTCTGATGTTTTAATTTTGCACAAAAAATTAGTGATGCAGGTGAATAATTTATCATACGTCTTATACTATGTGTGAGTCACTATAGCACTGATCTCACCTGCCTTTGCAAGTGTGGCAAAGGTTTGCTAACATTTTTGTGAACTCATTCATTTAATCAATATTTTATGGAGTGTCGACCATGTGTGAGTTACAGAGTTAGGTGTTGTGCAGCGTATACTAGATGGTAGGGATGCTGCATATACTAAAATGACGACACAAGGTTGACTATTAAAGATATAAAATAAAGTAATTACAGTGATTGGTATCTTACACTCTCCCAAACCCCACACCTGGCCCTCTTCCGGTGAATGGTTTTACCACCTTCTATTCTATTCTGAGGCCAGAAACCCAGGAGGCGTCTTGTCTTCTCTCTCCCTGTTATATACAGTCCTTCATTATGTCCTATTGATGTTACCTCCTAAATTGGTCTCAAATCTGTTCACCTCTCTCCCCTTCCACCATCACAATCCCCCTTCAAGTCCAAGCTTCCATCAGCTCGTGCCTAGACTACTTCAAGTGATCTGTTGCATCCCCTGTCGTCATTATCATTTATGACTAATTTCCACCCTGCACTCAGAGCAATCTTTGTGAGTTGCAAATCTGATTATTTCATCTTCCTGCTTAAAACACTTTAATACTTCATTTTATAATCAACATTAAAACTCATAACATGGCCTGAGACACCCCACAAAATATGGTTTTTGCCTGTTTCTCCAGTACTAGGCTGCTCCTCACTCACAATGCACCAGTCACACCAGCTTTCTTCCTTTTCCTCAAGCACTCTATGCTCATTTCTGGTACCAGACCTATGGATAGACTATACCCTCTGCCTAGACTATTCCCTGCCTTCACCCTCACCTAACCCCTCATCAACATTGAGATCTCAGATGAGTCAGGAAAGCCTTCCCTGGCCTTCCTGAGTAGGTTAATTAGTTCAGTTGTGTACTGTAACTGCACTATGTATTTCTCCTTTAAGGCTCTTAGCACAGTTGTCATTTCCTGATTAATTATGTGGTTCTAATATGTGCCTCGCTCACTGAACTGTAAGTCATATGAAGGAGACATTATCTCTTTTGGTTTACCCAGCAAGGTAGCTGGCACACAGAAGTGTTCTGCAAATATCCATTGAAGGAATGAATGGATAAATACAAGAGTTCAAAGAAGGGAGAGAGGGAGAGAGGGAGGTAGAGAGAGAGAGAGAAAGAAAGTTCCGTTTAATGTAATAGTGGTGTCCTCTTTAGGAGGACAAGGTTGTATTTGGCCTGTACTTTGATTGGCAGATAAAATTCTAATAGATGTTGTGAGAAGAACATTTTAGGTAACAGAGGTGGCATGAAAAAGGTGTAGAACTAGGAAGATATAGAGTGTTCTAGTGCATTTGGTTCAATTTTGGAGAACAAGTAGAGAAAGATATAACTAGAAAGATAGAGTTAATATAACAAAGGGCTTTACTAACATGCCAGCATACAGAAGATGGCCTGTGTATGGCAGGAATGTGGAGGAACTGAAAGTTTCCAAGCAAGGCTGATGTTCTGCTGATGCATTGCATAACAGTTATCATACATCGACTCTTTAGCCTATAACACCTTGAGAGTTGAAGTCCGTGATCAAGTGGCTTGGTAAGAAAATTAATCTAGTTGGTCCATGGAGGATGAAAGAATAAGAAATAGAGAAAATCATCAGGAGGTTGTTAGCTAAATTGTGAAATAATAAAAACATTCACTGGGAATGAAGAGTGAAGGCCTGGGTGAGAATGTGAAGTTCGTGATGAATGCTGTAGGGGATATGAAGGGAGCCTGCAGGGATGTGCAGGACTGGACAACCAACTATACGGGAAAGGTCGAGAATCAACTGTCCTGTAAGCTCCTTAAGGTGATGCCTCACATCACTCTCATTTTTTAATTTAGTTTCCTATTGCTTCAAATTATTATAAGCTTAGTGGCTTTAAACAACATAGATTTCATATCTTACAGTTCTGGAGGTCAGAAGTCTGAAATGAGTTTCACTGTGCTAAAATCAAGGTATCAGCAGGACTTAATTCTTTCTGGAGGTTCTAAAGTAGAATCTGTTTCCTTGCCTCTTTCAGCTTCTAGAAGCTACCCACACTCCGTGGCTTATGGCCCTGCATCACTCTAATCTGTTTTTCCATCGCCATATCGCTTTTTCTGACTCTGACCACTCTGCCTTTCTCATATGGGAAATCTTGTGATTACATTTGGCTGACCTGGATAATCCAGGATAATCCCCCACCTCAAGATATGCAATTTAATCACATCTCCAAACTCCCTTTTGCCTTGTAAAGTAATTTATTAATAGTTTCTGGAATTAGGACGTGGACATCTTTGGGGGCATTATTCTGCCAACCACAATGCAAATCCTCCTAGTACCCCTCACCGTGCCCACATTTATTGTATAGAAGGGGTCCATAATGGTTTGAGGTGATTGAGATGATGATCATACAAATAAATAAGTGTTAATTAATTGGAGAATTTGAGAGAAGATGAATTGTATAGCTGTATAGAACCTAAAAGGTGTGTGGAAAAGGACTGCTTGGTACACATTCGATTAGAGAAGATGAAAGTGAGCTGAGTTGCTTCCAGGAACTGCTAATTATTATAAGGCAACTGGGAACTTTGAACCATTTTCATCTTTGGTTTAGAACCTCAGATATCCAAAGTGTGATGCAAAACGGAAGTGCCCATGAAACATGTGGTTGTCACTTTATAGAAACTCAAAACTCAGAACCATTATCTGTTACTCTTAGCCCACAGCTGAGCTTTCAGATTGATCATGTACCTGTACTCATTCCTTCACTCAGCCATTTATTCACTCATTCAGCAAATTTTTATGGGAATATCCATATGTGACTGCCCCTGTCCTTAGTGCTAGAAGATTAAGAAATACACATTTATGGGCACCATCCATAAGTATTTTGACAATTAGTGTATTAGACATTCAGTTCCATATTGAGTAACTTGTGTGGTCTAGACCTTGTTATAAGTTGTGGAGATACCAGACAAACTGAGTTCCTGCTTCCAAACAGAATGAACTTGCGTTCTGGTGGAGGTAGACAGAAATAAACAGAAAAGAAATACGGTAATAATGTAGAATGGCAACTAGAGAGGGCATTCCCTAGAGGGTTAAGGAAGGAATATTTGATTTGAACCCTCAATTATATGCACTTGTGAATTTTCCCTTCTGAATTTATGATGCTGACGATTGATCCTCAAGCCATAAATTAGAAAAGCAAGCATTTATAGATTCAATAACTAGACCACTCTTATCAAGCAATTCCCTATTCACACAGCATGTAACTTGTACAGGTTCTCAGTGAATTCAATCGCCCACTCATCTTTCAAAGCAAAGAATCACAAATTCAGAAGCCTTGTGCTCAGATAGAATTTATGGCTGTATTTTCTTCAGCCCCACTCTTACGTGTTTGATCCTCACCGAATGATATATTCTGACTTACAATGTAAGTTTCTACAGGTCATAACTTTCCTAGAGCACCCCCTCTTTGGCTTCTTCTAA
This sequence comes from Ceratotherium simum simum, assembly GCF_057802395.1. Classification (NCBI taxonomy): domain Eukaryota; kingdom Metazoa; phylum Chordata; class Mammalia; order Perissodactyla; family Rhinocerotidae; genus Ceratotherium; species Ceratotherium simum. The sequence goes on along the minus strand of NC_141909.1, from coordinate 58,889,324 downwards.
ACTGAGCGGTTGGCCACCAAAGCATTTGAGCCATACCTCTCTGGGAACATTGATAGAACTATTCATTAGCTAATGGATTCTTAAGATAATTGAATTGAGTTTCCCCTTCTTCAATCCAAGTACTAAAGCAGGAAATTTTTCTTCACATTTTTATTCCAGGACTTGAGGTCTCAACTCAAAATGAAATAGTAAACTGCCTATAAACATGGCTATTGCTCAAATTTATCTTTGTCCATTCTATTCTTTGGTTCAGTCAAAATAGTGTACTGTATGAGTCTACATTAGACATTGGTCTGCATGGATAGCAGGGAAGGAGGAAACGAAAGGAGAGAACGAAGGAAAAAAAATGAGGAAGTAGGAAGGGAGAAAGGAAGGAAGGGGAGAGAGGGAGGAACAAAGAAAGAGAAAAGAAAGTACCTTTTACATTCTGAACTTATCCAAGCACTATTTATCTTGAGTTGCACAATGAATCAATATTTATTTACCAATATGCTTTGCTCAGGTTAGATCCCTTCTAGGGCTGAGAGCAATATTATATTCATGTAAACCGCTCTACATTCATATAAACAGCAGGTAGAAAAACACTTTGTCATATATTTGAACAAATAAAAAAATATTTCTACACCTCCCCATCCCCTTTTCTGAGAAATGAAACAAGGCAAAAACATTTTGAGTCATATAGCAATTCCACTCCAATCAAAAATTCCCCTCAGGAGAAATGTACATGTGCACACTCTTTCAGCAACTTTAACAATGTATCAATGTTTAAGAATTTTGATTCATTTCTGATTCCTGAGGGGAGTGTTTTAGGAAAAGAAGGAATTCCTCCTAAGAGAATAAAGCAGGTAGCAAGGAAGGATAAAGGTTTCTTTTTCTCCTTAAAGAACCCTTCAGTGCGGGTGGGAGGGGGAGAAGGAGGAAAGTAAACTGGAATCTTACAAACCAACTATGGAGACCGCTCTGGGGTGGATGGAACCTGAGAGCCACCAAAGGAGATTGTCAGTGCAGGACTCATGTGTGCAGGGACCTGGATCTTGGGAACCGGGGATAGCATGGTGGATCAGACTCAGGTACAACTTCTTAGTGTGTATGATTAAAAACAAAACAAGATGAATTCACCAGCACATACTGAAATTACCGGAAAAGAAATTCTGAAAACTATTCAAGGATCAGGGTATGGTGGACCTAAATTTATAGAACAATGTCTTTCATACTAGAATGGAAACTACAGGTTGGGCTGATGCCTGTGAGATCTCCACTTCCTCCTGCTCTCCTGCTATCTTCCAAATAAAGGTCAGTCTTTTCTAGACAGGTTCTGTATATAGAAAAGTGAATAAATTGTAAATGTTCAGCTTGATGAATATTCAAAAAGTGAATACACCCATGTAAGTGGCACCCACTATCACAAGAAATGGAACGTTAGTAGCACTCCAGACAATCTGTGGGTATCCTTGCTCAGTCACGATTCTCCCTCTACAAAAGTAAACACTGTCCTCTCTTCTATCACCATTGGTTATTTTTGACTGATTTAAAACTTTATATAAATGGAATTATACAATGTGTACTACTCTGTCTGTGTTCTTTCACTCAGTATTATGTTAGTGAAAATATCCATCTGTACACCAATAATTCATTAGTTCCCACTGCCATATAATATTCTATTATATGATTATATCACTATGTATTTACCATTAGATTTAGGTTGTTTTCAGATTAGTATTATTAAGAATAGTGCATACAGGGGCCGGCCCAGTGGCACAGTGGTTAAGTGCGTGTGCTCTGCTTCAGCGGCCTGAGGGTTCGTAGGTTCGGATCCTGGGCACGCACCAATGCACTGCTTGTCAAGCCATGCTGTGGCAGTGTCTCATCTAAAGCAGAGGAAGATGCGCACGGATGTTAGCCCAGGGCCAATCTTCCTCAGCAAAAAGAGGAGGGTTGGCACTAGATGTTAGCTCAGGGCTGATCTCCCTCACACACACACACACAAAAAGAATAGTGCATACAGCAATACATTAAAAAGATCATACACCATGATCAAGTGGGATTTAGTCCAGGGATGCAGGGATGGTTCAACATCCATAAATCAATCAACGTGATACACCATATTAACAAAATGAAGAATAAAAATCACATGATCATCTCAGTAGATGCAGAGAAAGCGTTTGACAGGATACGACATCCATTTATGATAAAAACTCTGAATAAAATGAGTATGGAAGGAAATTACCTCAACATAATAAAGGCCATAAATGAAAAACCTACAGCTAATATCATTCTCAATGGAGAAAAACCAAAAGCTATCCCTCTAAGAACAGGAACCAGACAAGGATGCCCACTTGCACTACTCTTATTTAACATAGTATTAGAAGTCCTAGCCAGAGCAATCAAGCAAGAAAAAGAAATAAAAGGGATCCAAATTGGAAAGGAAGAAGTGAAACTGTCACTATTTGGAGATGACATGATTTTATGTATAGACAACGCTAAAGAATCCACCAAAAAGCTTTTAGAAATAATAAATGTATATGGTAAAGTTGCAGGATTCAAAATCAACATACAAAAATCAGTGCATTTCTATACACTAACAACAAAGTAATAGAGAAATTAAGACTACAACCCCATTTACAATTGCAAAAATAGAATAAAATATCTAGGAAGTAAACTTAACCAAAGAGGTAAAAGATCTGTACACTGCAAAGATATTCCATGCTCTTGGATTGGAAGAATTAACATAGTTAAAATATCCATACTTCCTAAAGCAATATACAGATTCAATACAATCCCTATCAAAGTTCCAACAACATTTTTCACCAAAATAGAACAAAGAATCCTAAAATTTATATAGACAACAAAAGACCCCAAATAGCCAAAGGAATCCTGAGAAAAAAGAACAAAGCTGGAGGTATCACACTCCCTGATCTCAAAATATACTACAAAGCTATAGTAACCAAAACAGCGTGGTACTGGCACAAAAACAGACACACAGATCAATGGAACAGAATTGAGAGCCAAGAAATAAACCTACACATCTGTGGACAGCTAATTTTCAACAAGGGAGCCAAGAACATACAATGGAGAAAGGAAAGTCTCTTCAATAAATGGTGTTGGGAAAACTGGACAGCCAAATGCAAAAGAATGAAAGTAGACCATTATCTTACACCATACACAAAAATTAACTCTAAATGGATTAAAGACTTCAATGTAAGACCTGAAACCATGAAACTTCTAGAAGAAAACATAGGCAGTAAGCTCTTCAACATCAGTCTTAGCAGCATATTTTCAAGTACCATGTCTGACCAGGCAAGAGAAACAATAGAAAAAATAAACAAATGGGACTACATCAAACTACAAATCTAAGCACAGCTAAGGAAACCATCAACAAAATGAAAAGACAACCTAACAATTGGGAGAAGATATTTGCAAACCATATATCTGATAAGGGGTTAATATCCAAAATACATAAAGAACTCATACATCTCAACAACAAAAAACTAAAAACCCAATTAAAAAATGGGTAAAAGGTCTGAACATACATTTCTCCAAAGAAGATATGCAGATGGCCAACAGGCACATGAAACGATGTTCAACATCATTAACTATCAGGGAAATGCAAATCAAAACTACAATGAGATATCACCTCACTCCCATCAGAACGGCTATTATTAACAACACAGGAAACAACAAGTTTTGGAGAGGATGTGGAGAGAAGGGAACTCTCCTACACTGCTCGTGGGAGTGTAAACTGGTGCAGCCTTTATGGAAAACAGTATGGAGATTCCTCAAAAAATGAAGAATAGAACTACCATATGATCCAGCTATTCCATTGCTGGGTATTTATCCAAAGAACATGAAAACACGAATGCGTAAAGATGCGTGCACCCCTGTGTTCACTGCAGCGTTATTCACAATAGCTGAGACTTGGAAGCAACTTAGATGCCCATCAAGGAATGAATGGATAAATAAGATGTGGTATATATACACAATGGAATACTACCCAGCCATAAGATATGATGAAATCCAGCCATTTTTGGCAACATGGATGGACTTCGAGGGCATTATGTTAAGCAAAATAAGTCAGAGGGAGAAAGTCAAATACTGTATGATCGCACTCATAAGTAAAAGATAAAAACAACAGCAAACAATCACATACAGACAGAGATTGGATTGGTGGCTACCAGAGGGGAAGGGGCGGGGGAAGAGGGTGAAAGGGATGATTAGGCATTGTAATTAGTCTTTGGGTGGTGAACATGATGTAATCTATTCATAAATCAAAATATAATGATGTACAAAATATAATGATGTATAAGGATATTTATATAATGTTATAAACCAATGTTACCACAATAAAAAATAATAAGAAAAATAAATAAATAAAAAAACATTAAAAAAGAATAGTGCTGTTCGAACATCATTTTATATTATTTAATGAACATATGTACATACTTTTAGGAGCATATGTACATGTTTCTGGGAATGGAATCACTGGGTGACAGGGCAGCTTTAGTGGATAGTGTCAAACACTTATATGCTTACAGTGTATGAGAGTTCCAATTTGTGTATTGGCAATATTTGGTATTGTTAGTCTTTAATTTTAGCCATTTTGGTGTTTAGTAAATCATTGTGATTTTAAGTTCTGTTTCCATGATCATTAATAAGTTTGAACACCTTTTTATGTGCTTGTTGATTGTTTGGATATTCCTTTTTGGAAAGTGCCTGTTCAACTTGATTGCCCGTTTTTCTGTGGGTTGTTTGTCTTTTTCTTATTGAGCTGTTCTGAAAACATATTCTCTGCTAGTTCTATGTACTGAAAATATTTTCTTCGACTCCATGCTTTGACTTTTTATTCTATTAATAGTGTCTTTTGATAAGAAGTTCTTAATTTGAATATAATTTATCAAACTTTTCCTTTAGCATTAGTGCTTTTTCTACTGATACAAAATCTTCCCCATCCCAAGGTCATGAAGATATCCTGACCTCTACCTCATACACAATGGAATACTACCCAGCCATAAGATATGATGAAATATACCCCAAAATCAATTCCTGATGACACACGTACTGAAATTTTTTTGCCCATTTTGTATCAAATTGTTTGTTTTGAGTTATAAGAGTTCTTTGTATATTTGAAATATAAGTCCTTTGTGAAGTGTATGTTCTGCAAATATTTTTCCAAGTCTGTGACTTCTCTTTTCATTTTCTTAACCTTGTCTTTTGAAGAACAAATTTTTAAAATGTTGATAAAATCCAATTTGTTGATCTTTTGTTTTATAGTTTGTGCTTTTTTACATAACATATTTAAGAAATCATTACCAAGCACCAAGTCACTAAGATTTTCTCCTGTGTTTTCTTCTGGAATTTTATAGTTTTCACTCTTATATTTAGATCTATGATTTGAGTTATTTTTTGTTTATTGTTAGAGAAAAGAGTTGAGGTTTGTATTTTTGCATATGGATATCCAGTTGTTTCAGCACAATTTGTTGAAAGATTTATCCTTTCACTATTGAATTGCCTTGGGACATTTGTCAAAAATCAATTGACCAGATATTTGTTGGTCTATTTCTGGAGTTTCTATTTTGTTCTGTTGATCTTTTTGTATATTTTTATATCAATGCCACACTGATTACTATAGCTTTACAGTAAGTCCTCTAGCTTTGTTCTTTTTCAAACTTGTTTTGGCTAGTCTAGTGTTTTATTACATTTTCTTTATAAATTTTAGAATCAGCTTGTCAACTAAAAAAAGCCTGCTGGGTTTGATTGGAGTTGTGTTATTTCTGTAGATCTATTTGGGGAGAACTGACATATTAACAATATTGTGTCTTCTGATCCATAAATACCTCTCCATTTGTGTAGCTTTTCTTATATTTCTCTTACCAACATTTTACAGTTTTCAGCATACAAATCTTGGACATCTTTTGTCAGGTTTATCTCTAAATATACTATGGTTTTGGATGCTACGATAAATGGAATTATTTTGAAAATTTCAATTTCCTCTTGTTCTTTGTTGGTCTATAGAAATATCATTGATTTTGTGTATTGGCCTTGAATCCTGGAACCTTGCCAAAATCACTCACCATTTTAAATAGTTTTCTTTTGTATATTTTGGGGGCTTTTCTATGTACATGATCCTATTATCTACAATAAAGACAGTTTACACCTACCTTTCCAGTCTGTATGTCTTTTTAATTTCTGTTTCTTGCCTTAATAGAGCTAGCTAGAAAATCCAGCTTAATGGTGAGCGGAGGCATTCTTGCTTTTTTCTCTAATACTATGGGGAAAATATTTAGCTTTTCATGATTAAGTATGATATTACCTGTAGGTTTTCATAAATGCCCTGTATCGGGTTGGAGGAGTTTCCTTCTATTCCTAGTTTGCTGAGAGATTTTTTGTGTATGTGTGTGAGGAAGATTAGCCCTGAGCTGACATCTGTTGCCAATCCTCCTCTTTTTGCTGAGGAAGATTGGCCCTGGGCTAACATCCATGCCTGTCTTTCTCTACTTTATATGGGACACCACCACAGCATGGCTTGACAAGCGGTGCATCGGTCTGCGCCCAGAATCTGAACCTGCAAATCCCGGGTCTCAGCAGCGGGGGGCACGTGCACTTAACTGCTATACCCCAGGGCCCGCCCAACTGAGAGATTTTTTAAAAATCATGACTGGATATTGAATCTTATGAAATGCTTTTTCTTTGAGTTCGTCAGATTTAATTTTAGTCTGTTAATATATGAAATACTTTAACTGATTTTGAACATTGGACCAATTTACACCCCTGGGATAAACCCCACTTGGTCATGATGTAATAATATCATTTTTTACATATTTCCAATTTCAATTTGCTAATACTTTGTTTCAATTTGCTAATGTTTTGGTTTTGTATCTTTGTTCAGGAGGGATGTTCATCTACAGTTTTCTCTTCTCAAAATACCTTCGTTCAGTTTTGATACTAGGGTAATGCTGGCCTCATGAAATATGTTGGGAATGTTCCCTCATATTCTATTTCCTGGAACAGGTTGTGAATTTTGTGTTTTTCAAGGAATTTGTCCATTTTTTCTAAGTTGTTGAATTTATAGACATAAAGTTATTTATAATATTCTCTTAATATAACTTTTAAATGTCTGAAGATCCAGGGTGATATTTCCTCTTTTAGTCCTGATATTGGTAATTTGTGTCCTCTCTCTTTTTTTCCCTGATGTGTCTGACTAGAGTTTCATCAATTTTATTGATCTTTTCAAAGAACCAGGTTTTGGTATCATTAGTTTTCTTTATCGTTTTCTATGCTGAAGTTCATTCATTGATTTTGCCTTTTATCTACATCATTTCCTTCCTTCTGCTTTATTTGTGTTTAATTGCTCTTGTTTTTCTAGTTTCTTAAGGTGGAAGCTTAGCTTGTTGATTTAAAAACCTTTATTTGCATTCTTGTATAAGCATTTAGTGTTATAAAGGTTTCCAATAAATACTACTTTAGTAATATCCTACAAATTTTGACATGTTATGTTTTCATCTCTATTCTATTCAGAATATTTTCTAATTTCCCTTGTGACTTTCTCATTAACCCTTGTGTTATTTAGAAAAACGTCTTTGTTTTCTAAATATTTGGCATATTACAAATACCTTTCTGTTATTGATGCCTAGTTTAATTTCTTTTTAGTTAAAGAATGTAATTTGTATGCTTTCTATTATTTTAAATTTGTTGAGATTTGCTTTGTGGCTTAGAACACAGTGTATCTTTGTGAATGCACTTGTGTACTTGAAAAGAATGTACATTTTGATCGTGTTGGATGGAATGTCATACAATGTCAGTTAGACTAAGTTGATTCACTGTTGTTCAGGCCTTCTGTATTGTCACTGTTTTTTGTTTACTTGTTCTATCAAGTATTGAAAGAATAGTGTGGAGTGCTTCAACTGTAATTGTGAAATTATTTCTCCTTTCAATTCTATCACTTTTGTGTCATGTATTTTGAAACTCTGTTATTAGGTACATACATATGTTTTGTATGCTATGTCTTCTTGATGAATTGAACCTCATCATTATGTAATGACACTATATCTGGTAATATTCCTTGTTCTGAAGTTTACTTTGTCTGATAGTAATCTGGCCACTCCAGCTTTCCTTTGATTTGCATTTCTATAGTGTATTTTCTACGTGGTTTTACTTTTAACATATTTATTTTATATTAAAAGAGTTTCTTATAGACAACACATAGTTGAGTCTTGTTTATCCAATGTGACAATGTCTATCTTTTTTATTGGGGTGCTTAGATCATTTTATTTGTAGTATAATTATTGATATAATTGGTTTTAAATCTACCCACATGCTGGTTTCTTTCTCCCTGTCCTATCATTTTTTTTCTTTTTTTCCCTTTTTATCTGCCTTCTTTTGGTTTAATTGAGTATATTTTATGATTACATTTTATCTTCATTAATGGATTCTTAGTTTTATCATTTTAATAAAAAATTAGCGTCTGTCTAGGCTTTACAGTATGCATCTTTGTTTCACAGTCTACTTTCAAATAATATTATACCACTTAACATTTAGTGTAAGATTTTTACGATATAATCCGGGTTCCTCCTTCCCATTCTTGATACTATTGTTATCATACATTATACTATTTTACATTAAAGTATCCACAGTAAATTGTTACTATTTTTGCCTGAGATAATCAATTATCTTTTAAAGTGATTAAACATAAGAAAGTCTTTATATCTTTATTTCACTTATGTTCTTTCTAGTATTTTTCATTTCAATCAAAATTTCCACATAGTATTATACTCCTGCCTGAAGAAATTCCTTTAATATTTCTTGTAGCCTAAAGCTGCCACTCCATTGTTTTATGGCAGCATAGGTTTGATATGAAGTCTGCTATAATTCTTATCTCTGTTTCTCTATAGTTAATATCTTTTTCCTTTGTCTGTTTTTAAGATTTTCTCTATCTTTGGTTTTCAGCAATTTGACTATGACATATCTAACTGTATTCTTTTTATTTTTGTTTTTTTCAAAAACACATTTCTGCTTTTGATATTTATTGTGCTTAGGGTTCTCTGCATTCTTGGATATGTAATTTTATTTCTTTCATTATTTTGAAAAATTCTGAGCCATTATTTCTTCAAATAGTTTTTCTGCTGGCATATCTCTCTTCTCCTCTAGGACTCCAATTTCACATATGTTAAACCATTTCGTATTGTCCTACCACTCTTGGAGGTTCTGTCCCCCACACCCTCATTTTCCCTTTTTGTTTCATTTGGATAATTTCAGTTGATGTAACTTCAATTCAATGAGTTTTTCCTCAGCCATGTTTAGTCTGTCAATGAGTCCATCACAAGATATTTGTGTGTTTGGATGTTTTCTAACTTCCCTTCCAGTTCTAGCCGTCTGAATGATATTTCCAAGCAGGTTCTTATTTATCTATTCTTTGGATCTTTTTCCACTGAAACAATGATCAATTAGGATATTGTTTTATTTGATGGTGAGCACCAAATGTCTATAAACTGAAAGAGGATATTTAGCCTTTCATTAATTATAACTTTTGGTCTACATGCAAATTGAATGAGCACAGATCCCAGGATAAAAATAATTTTCATCTCAAATGGGTGGATATTCAAGTTCCTGGGAAACTGTTATTTTAACACTCTGTGAGAATAGACTCAGATTAGGGAATAAATTCCCATTGGTGTCTTTTGATAGCTGAAACTGGCAATTTGAGAGGAGGTGACAGAGGATTCTCTGTCTGACTTAAAAAGCAAACATAGCCTCTCAAGCCTTTGCCCAGAACCAAGAATTAAGAATTCAAAAATTTTTTTTTTTTTTTTGCGTTTGCTCTTTTTTTTTTTTTTTTTATTGATGTTTTAATGGTTTCTAACATTGTGAAATTTTGGGTTGTACATTTTTGTTTGTCCATCAGCACATATATGACTCCCTTCACCCCTTGTGCCCACCCCCCACCCCCACTGCCCTGGTAACCACAGTCCAGTTTTCTCTGTCCATGTGTTGGTTTATATTCCACATATGAGTGAGATCATACAGTGTTTGTCTTTCTCTTTCTGGCTTATTTCACTTAACATAATACGCTCCAGGCCCATCTATGTTGTTGCAAATGGGACGATTTTGTCTTTTTTTATGGCTGAGTAGTATTCCATTGTATATATATATACCACATTTTCTTAATCCAATCGTCAGTCGAGGGACACTTAGGTTGCTTCCACTTCTTGGCTATGGTGAATAATGCTGCAATGAACATAGGGGTGCATAAGCCTCTTTGGATTGTTGATTTCAGGTGCGTTGGATAGATTCCCAGTAGTGGGATGGCTGGATCATAGGGCATCTCTATTTTTAATTCTTTGAGGAATCTCCATACCGTTTTCCATAGAGGCTGCACCAATTTGCATTCCCACCAGCTGTGTATGAGGGTTCCTGTTTCTCCACATCCTCTCCAACATTTGTTGTTTTTTGTCTTGGTGATTATAGCCATTCTAATGGGCGTGAGGTGGTATCTTAGTGTTTTGATTTGCGTTTCCCTGATGATTAGTGATGTTGAGCATCTTTTCATGTGCCTATTGGCCATCTGTATATCTTCCTTGAAGAAGTGTCTGTTCATTTCCTCTGCCCATTTTTTGATCGGGTTGTTTGTTTTTTTGTTGTTCAATTGTGTGAGTTCTTTATATATTATGGAGATCAACCCCTTGTCAGATGTATGTTTTGCAAATATTCTCTCCCAGCTGGTTGGTTGTTTGTTCATCTTGATTCTGGTTTCATTTGTCTTATAAAAGCTCTTTAGTCTGATAAAGTCCCACTTGTTTATTTTTTCTTTAGTTTCCCTAGTCTGGGTAGGCATGTCATCCGAAAAGATTCCTTTAAAACCAATGTCAAATAGTGTGTTGCCTATATTTTCTTCTATGAGTTTTATAGTTTCAGGTCTCACCTTCAGGTCTTTGATCCATTTTGAGTTAATTTTTGTGAATGGCGATAGCACATGGTCCACTTTCATTCTTTTGCATGTGGCTGTCCAGTTTTCCCAACACCATTTATTGAAGAGACTTTCCTTTCTCCATTGCATGTTCTTAGCACCTTTGTCGAAAATTAGCTGTCCGTATATGTGTGGTTTTATTTCTGGGCTTTCAATTCTGTTCCATTGATCTGTGTGTCTGTTTTTGTACCAGTACCATGCTGTTTTGATTACTATTGCTTTGTAGTATGTTTTGAAGTCAGGAATTGTGATGCCTCCTGCTTTGTTCTTTTCTTTAGGATTTCTTTAGCTATTCGGGTCTTTTGTTGCCCCATATAAATTTTAGTATTCTTTTTTCTATTTCTGTGAAGAATGTCATTGGGATTCTGATTGGGATTGCATTGAATCTGTAGATTGCTTTAGGTAATATAGACATTTTAACTATGTTTATTCTTCCAATCCACATGCATGGGATATCTTTCCATTTCTTTATGTCATCGTGGATTTCCCTCAATAATGTCTTGTAGTTCTCATTGTATAGGTCCTTCACCTCCTTGGTAAGATTTATTCCTAGGTATTTTATTCTTTTTGATGCAATTGTAAATGGTATTATCTTTTTGAGCTCTCTTTCTGTTAGTTCATTATTAGCATATAGAAATGCAACTGATTTTTGTAGATTGATTTTATACCCTGCAACTTTGCTGTAGTTGTTGATTGTTTCTAACAGTTTTCCAACAGATTCTTTAGGGTTTTCTATATATACAATCATGTCATCTGCAAATAGTGATAGTTTCACTTCTTCGTTACCTATTTGGATTCCTTTTATTCCTTTTTCTTGCCTAATGGCTCTGGCCAAAACCTCCAGTACTATGTTGAACAGGAGTGGTGAGAGTGGGCAGCCCTGCCTCGTTCCTGTTCTCAGAGGAATGGCTTTCAGTCTTTCCCCGTTGAGTATGATGTTAGCTGTGGGTTTGTCATATATGGCCTTTATTATGTTGAGGTACTTTCCTTCTATTCCCATTTTATTGAGAGTTTTTATCATAAATGGATGTTGTATCTTGTCAAATGCCTTCTCTGCGTCTATTGAGATGATCATGTGGTTTTTATTCTTTGTTTTGTTGATGTGATGTATCACGTTGATTGATTTGCAGATGTTGAACCATCCCTGCGTCTCTGGTATAAATCCCACTTGATCATGGTGTATGATCTTTTTAATATATTGTTGTATTTGGTTTGCCAATATTTTGTTGAGGATTTTTGCATCAATGTTCATCAGCGATATTGGCCTGTAATTTTCTTTCTTTGTATTGTCTTTGTCTGGTTTTGGTATCAGGGTGATGTTGGCCTCATAGAATGATTCAGGAAGTGTTCCATCTTCCTCTATTTTTTGGAATAGTTTGAGGAGGATGGGTATTAAATCTTCTTTGAATGTTTGGTAAAATTCACTGGAGAAGCCATCTGGTCCTGGACTTTTATTTTTTGGGAGGTTTTTGATTACTATTTCAATCTCTTTACTTGTTATTGGTCTATTCAGATTCTCCATTTCTTCTTGGTTCAATTTTGGGAGGTTGTATAAGTCTAAGAATTTATCCATTTCTTCTAGATTGTCCAATTTGTTGGCATATAATTTCTCATAGTATTCTCTTATAATCCTCTGTATTTCCATGGTATCCGTTGTAATTTCTCCTCTTTCATTTCTAATTTTATTTACTTGAGCCTTTTCTCTTTTTTCTTAGTAAGCCTGGCTAAGGGTTTGTCTATTTTGTTTATCTTCTCGAAGAACCAACTCTTTGTTTCATTAATCCTTTCTACTGTTTTTGGTCTCAATATCATTTATTTCTGCTCTGATTTTTATTATTTCTCTCCTTCTGCTGGCTTTGGGCTTTGTTTGTTCTTCTTTTTCTAGTTCTGTTAGGTGTAATTTAAGGTTGCCTATTAGGGCTTTTTCTTGTTTGTTAAGGTGGGCTTGTATCGCTATGAGTTTCCCTCTCAGGACCGCTTTTGCTGCATCCCATATGGTTTGATATGGCATGTTATCATTTTCGTTTGTTTCCAGATAGTTTTTGATTTCTCCTTTAATTTCATCAATGATCCATTGGTTGTTCAGTAGCATGTTGTTTAATCTCCACATTTTTGTCACTTTCCCAGTTTTTTTTTCCTGGTTCATTTCCAGTTTCATAGCCTTATGGTCTGAAAAGATGCTTGTTATGATTTCAATCTTCTTAAATTTATTGAGGCTTGCTTTGTTTCCCAACATATGGTCTATCCTAGAGAATGTTCCATGCGCGCTTGAGAAGAATGTGTAGTCAGCTGTTTTTGAGTGGAGTGGTCTGTATATGTCTACTAGGTCCATCTCGTCCAGTTTTTCATTTAAGTCTAATATTTCTTTATTGACTTTTCGTCTGGATGATCTATCCATTGCTGTAAGTGGGGTGTTAAGATCCCCTACTATTATTGTGTTGTTGTTGATTTCTCCTTTTAGGTTTGTTAATAGTTGTTTTATGTACATTGGTGCTCCTATGTTGGGTGCATATATATTTATAAGTGATATGTCTTCTTGATGGAGTGTCCCTTTTATCATTATATATTTCCCTTCTTTGTCTTTCTTAACCTGTTTTATCTTGAAGTCTACTTTGTCTGATATGAGTATGGCAACACCTGCTTTCTTTTGTTTGCCATTAGCTTGGAGTATTGTCTTCCATCCTTTCACTCTGAGCCTGTGCTTGTCTTTAGTGCTAAGATGTGTTTCCTGAAGGCAGCATATTGTTGGGTCTTGCTTTTTAATCCATCCTGCCACTCTGTATCTTTTCATTGGAGAGTTCAATCCATTTACATTTAGGGTAATTATTGAAATATGAGGGCTGAATGTTGCTGTTTTGTCACTTATTTTCTGGTTCTTTTGCATTTCCTTTGTTTCTTGTCCCATTTGTTTTGGACTGCCAATTCAGTTTGGTTGTTCTGTCTTATGATTCTTCTAGTTTTCTCTTTGTTTATCATATGTGGTTTTGCTTTGATTATTTGTTTAGTGGTTACCTTGAGGTTTGGGCAAAAAATCTTGTGTATGAGATAGTCCATTATCTGATAGCCTCCTATTTCCTTATACTAAGTCAGTTCAGTCACTTTCCTCTTCCCCTTCTAAGTTGCTCTTGTTATACCTTATTGTATCTTGTGTTGTGGCTGTGTGTTTACAGTGATGAGGTTAAATTTATTTTTGGTGAATTCCTTCCTTTGATCTTTGAGTTTAGTATTTAAGTGGTTGCTAACCTATTCCAGTAAGGATCTACTATTTCTCTGATTTTGTCTACCTACTTTTCTCCTTCCTCCAAGCTTTGTGTTCCCTTTCTCTTCTTTTTTTCAGGCCTGAGGGCCTTCTTGAGTATTTCTTGTAGTGGCGGTCTCGTGGCCATGAACTCCCTTAGCTTTTGTTTATCTGGGAGAGTTACTATTTCTCCATCATATTTGAAGGATATTTTTGCTGGATAGAGTATTCTTGGCTGAAAGTTTTTGTCTTTTAGTATTTTGAATATATCATTCCAGTCTCTTCTAGCCTGAAAAGTTTCTGTTGAGAAATCCGCTGAGAGCCTGATGGGAGTTCCTTTGTACGTTATTTTTTGTTTTTGTCTAGCTGCCCTTAATATTGTTTCTTTGTCGTTGACCCTGGCTAGCCTTACCACTAGGTGTCGTGGTGAAGGCCTTTGTCTGTTAATATATATAGGTGTCCTGTTGGCTTCGCTTACTGGTATTTCCTGCTCCTTCCCCAGATTTGGGAAATTTTCAGCTATTATTTCCTTGAATAGGCTCTCTGTTCCTCTTTCCCTCTCCTCTCCCTCAGGAATACCTATAATTCTTATGTTACATTTTCTAATAGAGTCAGATATTTCTCGGAGTCTTTCTTCATTTCTTTTTAGTCTTAGTTCTCTCTCTTCTTCCATCTGGAGTATATCTGTATTCCTATCCTCTAAAGTACTAATTCTTTCCTCCATATTGTCAGCTCTGTTCTTTAAAGATTCCAGATTCTCCTTTATCTCCTCCATTGTGTTCTTCATCTCCATCAGCACTGATTGGTTTTTCTTTATGATTTCAATCTCTTTTGTGAAGAAACTCCTAATCTCATTGAATTGTTTGTCTGTGTTGTCTTGTATTTCGTTGAGTGTTTTTATGATAGCTATTTTGAAATCTCTGTCATTTAGTTTATGGATTTCTGTGTCTTCGGGGTTGATTTCTGGGTGCTTGTCATTTTGTTTCTGGTCTGGTGATTTCATATATTTTTGCATTGTGGTTCCTGTGTTGGTTTTGATTTTCCTCATCCTGGAAGTCTCTGGTTGCAATTTCCACCTGCCGCCACTGTCTGGTGGTAAACGGCTGTGTAGTCTAAGCCCCCTGCGCTCTGCCCCAGTTTTTCTGCTGCGATCCGCAGTTTTGTTTTGTTTTTTTTTTCCCCGCTGTGATCCACGGGTCCAGTCCAGTTTGTTCAGGTCTGCCTCGGATCGCTATGTCTGGTCGAGCTGCAGACTCCGGGTTGCGGGGAGGAGGGAGCTCTCTCTTTTGCCCTCTGGGTCCCTGACATGGGAGGCTTCTCGTTTGCCCCTCTTTATCCGCTCTCTGGGGTGCTCAGATGTTGATGGTAGCCCTGTGGCTCCTCTGAGTCCTCTGTGCGGGAGTTTCCCACTGGCTGAGAGAGTCCGAAGAGCCACGGTTTCCCCGCCGAGGGCCGCCCCTCCCCCCTCTCTGGGAGCCGCGTGGACCGGGATCGCTGATCTGATGGGGAGGGAGCGGAGTTCTCCTTACCTCTCCCCACTTCCTCCGGGGGCCCAGCACGTTCGGCTCTCAGATGTGCGGCAGTGTGGATCCCTCCGCTCTAGGTTTTCACTGTCTGGGATTCCGTTGTTGGTCTGTGGCTGTTGCTTTTGTTGTATCTTGTGGGGGAAGAATTCACGGGAAAGCTCACTCCGCCATGATGCTGACGTCACTCAAGAATTCAAAATTTTAATCCCTTACCTTGTTCTACTGGGAACTGTAATCTCCAACAAACTTCCATGGACCTTAATTTCTTGGCCAAGCAAGTAAAACTAATGATAAAGATACTCTGTACTGAGATACTAAATGGGTGAAGAGTATGACATTTTCAAAGAAGAAAGAAAAATTTCTTCCAAAGAGCTTCCCTATAGCACATATATAGGCAACTCCAGTCAAATTATTGGTTCTCCATATTTTTCATGGAGAGGCTTGAGATCTTTAAGCTGTGCAAATTAAAGATATTTATATATATGCCTTAAGCAGCATTGGTACTTCTGTTTTTTCCCAAACAAAGAGAAACTGAGAGAGAATATGTAGATATTCTCTATTGCCTGGTGCTATTGTTGGTGCTGGTGTACCTTTAATTATTAGTCCTTTGGTTAAATGGCCTTCCATATAAAAGTAACCATAACAGTGCTTTTCCCAATGTCACCTTGAACTTTTTTATTTCCATTTGTAAATCTGTTTGATAATTGGAGAAGAAGCTAGAACTCTGGAAAGCCACTTACGAGTGAAATGGAGACATCGCATACCCGGCTGAAGGCAGTTAGTGAGAAATGATGGTGTCTTGAGTTCATGTCTAGCTCCATGTGGTTTCAGCAGATCCTTACCATCTTGGCGATGGTAGATGGAAAAGTAGGATACATACAAATGAATTGAACAACTAAAGCATAGTTTTAGGAGAATATTTAGAAAGTATGCAAAAATGCTTAGAATATAATAAATCCTTTGTAAGTATGAGTTGAATCTGAAAGTCAACCAAATAGTTAATTAAGACCCAGACCCCTCAGAGTTTGGCGAACTTCAAATGTACTAAACAAAAGTAAAAGAAAAACACTTATTAAATGAAATCAAGTCCTAGCCTAACAAAAATCTTTGCACACTCAAGGTTTTGGCTCCTATGAATGTGCATTTTTACTAACTCTTCTCCATATGTTCCTGATCCTCCTGCAGTCCACTCTTCTCATTGCACTGAAAGTGGGCATTCCACAAAGTTCTGTCCTTAGCCTCTGGTTTTCCCTCTATGTAATATTTTCTTCTGTAGAGACCACGCCTTCCATATTTTTATTGATGATATTGGTCAATAAAAAGGTCAGATGGGAGAATTTTGGTGAGAATGGGTCAGAGAAGAACTGAACAAGGAGGGTCATGTCCTTTAGTGAGCTAAGCAGCTTGTATCCTATTGTGCCATATCAGGGGCTCAAGGAAATTTGGAAATGTTACCCCAGTACACGGACCTGGACCCAAGTAGCCACATTTCCTATCATAGGATATTAGGACATGGGGTATCAGTCAAAGAACCTATTCACTCTCATATTGGGCCAAAGAGAAGAAAAAGCAAATACAATAAATCTCATACATTTCAAAAAATATTTATTTTCAAATTTTAACATAAACAGGTACATGAGATAACATTCTCTGAAGTTTCTTGAGATAGAGGCTCTAATATGGCCATATTGATATCCTTAGCACCTAACAACGTGCCTGGCATATAGTAGGCTCTAAGTGAAAATAAAAATCTTGCATACTTTTTATACTTTGGCAAAAGGAGGTCTTGTGTTAATGTGCAGCTAATGAGTCTGTGAACAGTGCTGGATGATGGCACCAACTCTGGGGAGAGCTAAGCCTGCTTTCACCTGTGGCACACCTTCTACTTCTCTGCTAGATGATGCCCACAACTCTCCTCTGATTTATGAACCCAAGGACTTGGCTGCTCAGTCTCTGGCCCAGGCTTTGAGGATCTTCTCTGTTCCTAAATAAATCCATTTTATTTCTTTCATTTATTCAGTTGAAGGACCATATCAGATTTCATGTTGTTGTTGTCTTATTCTGCTATTTTTTATTTAGTTTAGAAACATTGCCTTTACTTGGCATTTAGCAATCATTTGCACTTTTGAAAAATTACATTATATGTGAAGCAGTTATTTAGAGGGCCCATGAGTCAGACAACCTGTATTCAAGTTGCACCTCTACCTTTTACGAACTTTGTAACCATGAGCAAGATACTCAGGCCCTGTGTGCCTCAGTTTTATTTCTTTTTTGTGTGTGTGTGTGAGGAAGGTCAGCCCTGAGCTAACATCAAATGCTGATCCTCCTTTTTTTTTTTTTCAGAGGAAGATTGGCCCTGAGCTAACATCTCTGCCCATCTTCCTCCACTTTAAATGGGATGCCGCCACAGCATGGCATGACAGGTTGTGCATCAGTGCGCGCCAGGGATCTGAACCCATGAACCCCAGGCCACCAAAGTGGAGGATGCGCACTTAACCACTTGCGCCACCTGGCCGGTCCTTCGGTTTTATTTCTTCATCTGAAAAACGTATATAATCATAATACCTACCTTGTAGGAATATAAAAAATAAACATAAAGTTTAGAACAGTGCTTAGAACATGGTAAACACTTAATAAATGTGAAAAATTACTTATTCATTGATGTTTTGTTCATTCTAACTGCAAACAGAAAGCATCAAAGCATGAGAAAGAATTATGGTGCATGATCCATAGTCCAAGCAAGATAAAATAGATGGATTTTCAACCCACAGAGGCCTTCCTACTCCCTGAAAAAGATCTACTCACCAGACTCAGATGGCCCTCTGAGTCAAGAATCAGTTCTCCAGGAGACCACTACTTCTACTTACACACTGTCCTGATTCTCCTCATCTCCCATAAGAAAACAAGATTTCATCAAAAGAACAGATTTAGCCACCATCTCTCACCTGGATCACTATAGCGGCCTTCCGCCTAGTCTTCTTCCTTCTACACTCATCCCCTAAATCCTGTCTTTCCCCAAAACAGAAGCCAAGTAATTCTTTCCCAACTTAAAGCAAGTCATGTTATACTTCCGTTCAAAACCAGACAATGATTCCCAAATTTTGGTGGAGAAAAGTCAAAGTCCTTCAAGACTCTAAATAATCTACCTTCCTCTGCTCCACATCTGTATGATTTATCTCCAATTCCTTTTGCCCTTCCTAACTCCTCTCCAGCCACACTGGCCTCCCTGCTGTACCTCAAGCATGCCAGGCATGCACCCACCTCAGGGACTGGCACTAATGGTCCCTCCTTCTGGAATGTTCTATGCCCAAAGAGTACCATGGGTAATTGCTTCACTGTTACATCTTTGCTCAAGTGCTCCATGAGACCTTTCCAGGCCACCCTTTTATAATTTCCCTTTTCACTCACAGTGAGGCTTTTACCTCTTCTACTACTTGGCTTTTTCTTTTTTTCCAAAGAGTTATTACTCTCTAACCTAGGTACAAATTACTTAGTTATTATGATTTTGGTTATTATTTGCTTTCTCAATTAGAATATAAGCAAGGCAAGATTCTTTGTCTGCTTTGTTCGCTTTTGCATTCCAAACACCTAGAATAGTACCTGGCACAGACTGGGGTAGCAATCAATATTGGTTGGATGAACTAATGAACTTTGGTCTAGCACATAGGCTGGACTTTGATCTGGGAATTTCACAAAGTTAATCTGATTCAGTATAGTGGCTTAGAAGAGTATAAGTTATGATTTCTAATATCCAAAATTTTGTATTAGATTATCTCTGAACTAATATAATGTACTCATTTCAATTCACTAGAAGGGCATTTTTTTTAAATGTATGCCATTAATTGAGAAGTCTATGACTGGGAATAATCTCTAAGGAACAAGTAATTAATTTAAAAAGGTAATTAAGGTTTTTTTTTTTAATTTTTAAAGGAAAGAATTACAGGACGCCGCTGTGTCTAGAATAAACCTGAATGTACAGGTATACCTCACACCAAGATAGATTTTTAAAATTACTGTCATTATGTTTCAGACATCGTGTCTCCCTTAATTTATCATTAAATATTGATTGGTATAAGGATCATCCCTGATGGAGTCTTTCTAACAAAGTAGACTCATTAGATTATCCACATTATCCCCAAACATTTTTGGCAGTCAAAGTCTGACTACAATCCCAAAGCCTTTGAAGTGAGTGACTAGCAATATAGTCTATTCATGGAAGTCTATGGATGTCTGTGAAGAAGTTTCCCATCTTTCAAAGGTCAGTTGTTATTACTTCAACTCTCCCCTCTGGAAACTTCAGCTGATGATCTCTTCATCAATCTGACCTTAAAATAGATTGCCTCTAATTTTCTTGTAAGAACTTATCTACCGAGAGCTTTGACAAAAATTTACGAGCAATAATCACTTTATGTCTCTATCTAATTCTCTCCTCCAACATCTTTTCTCAGATGGGTCATTCATTCACTCAACAAATATTTATCAAGCATTTATGTGCTACCTAGCACTGTTGAAGCACTCTGGAGGTAAAGCAGTGTGGAAGACAGAAAGATCCTTGTTTTCATGGAGCCAGCTCTTCATGTCAAATCTCCTTCTAATCTAATTCTCTGTACCTCAGTCCTAGTTGAGGCCTTTCTGCCTCTCAGGTAGATTGGCCTAGCACAGAGGTCCTCAATCAGGGGAAATTTTGTCCCCCAGGAGACATTTGGCAATGTCTGAAGATATTTTTGATTGTCACAACTGGGAGGGGGTGACAGTGTCCTCTAAAGTTTAGAGACCAAGGATGCTGGTAAGCATCCTATAATGAACAAGAGAGAGTGTCACAACAAAGAAATATTAGATTCAAGATACTAAGAGTGCTGAGGTTGAGAAACCCTGGGCTAGTAGACTCATAAATTTCATAATGATGTCAGTAATATAGTAATGCTAGAAATATCCAAAGCCAAATTCAAGTAGGAAAGAGATGGATTTAATTTTCTAAACCTGAGAAATATTTTTGAACATATTTATCAACTAATAAAACTTTTCTCTCATAATATAGCAAATGCAAAAGCAAATACTTAGAAATTGACCTTTTCACATTCATGTCATCTTTACTATCAATTGTTTTCAAGAGCCAAGGCAGAGTGAGGACATTTTAAATCTTGCTGCCCAAGTTATGTTATTAGAAGCAAGAATACGCCACCCAAGCTGAAACCACTTAATACAGCTTTTAATGCTTTGGAAAATGTAGGAAGAGTTGTTTCTTCTGTTCTTGATTCATTCTCTAGATGAGACCAGTATGGCCTTCTCTGTGTATGATCTCTCCTTCAAATCCTTCCTATTTCTCATCATTTACAACCCTCTCACCTTGATACTTTCAAAGGATCTAATAGGTTACTTATCGTTTCCAGAGATAAAAATGGCAAGAATGGATATGTTTATGACACAGGACATCTGGATTGGGGTAGTTACTTCTCTATGAAAACTTTCTCCAGGGATAGTGATCTGAATCAAATTTGGTTATGCTTTTTAATCATCACAAACTAATAATATTACTTGCCCACTCATGATTCAGGGAAATTGTCCATGGATTTATCTTCCTAAAATATAAGCCGAATCATATTATTTCTTCTCCAAAAACAAACAAAACATTTGCTCTGTCCCCAACTCCATTGTCTCCCACTCCCTAAATACATGCCAAACATTTTTAGCCTGGCAATTTATATAATTCTTTGATCTGAACACAAACTACCTTCCAGACATTTTTTATTTTTCTTGTTTCTCTGTTTCCTGCTCTTGGTTTAAGAAAAAGGCATGAGAGGGTTCAGACTAATTGCTAGCATGTCTCTGTGTTTAATATATTAACAACTTGTACATACCAACCGAATATCAATCCTGGTTGCGGTTGTGCTTGCCATGAGCAATGATAGGAAGAGGGCTTGAGGGTTGAGGGTGGCCACCTTTTCAGAGTAACTGCCAGGAGGTTGAGGTAGGACTTGGGGCAGAGGCTTTTTCCTCAAAAGTCCAAGTGCACAAGGCCTTACATCAGATCCTGGAGGCAGCCTCCAGGCGGCTTGTTGAGCTAGAAGCTTAAGAAGTCCACTATGATTCAATAATCCAAAGGGCTATGTAAAAATATGAGCCAAGGGGAACTAGGAAATCAAAGACTGAGGAGTAGTTGGTTAGAGTAGTAGAATATTCCTGAAAAGAAGGCTTCCTAAATCAGTAATCCACAAAAATTTACAAGTTTATTTAAATTTTGATTCATTTCAATGATAATCTAAATAAATAATGTAAACATATTTGGGATCATTTGGATGACCAGTGATTCTAATTTGAGTTTTCCTTATGCCTAATGTTTTTGAGCATCTTTTCATGTACTTAATTACCATTTTAAAATCTATGTCTATAAACTGTTCAAAAGTTGTTCCCATTTATTTTGATTTTCCTTTGAAATAATTGTAGATTCACAGAAAAATGTAGGTTGTCAAATTTGTGTGTGCAGAGTTGGTTCTAAGTATTCTCTTATTATCCTTTGATGTTTGTAATGCTTGTGGTGATATTCTTGTTTTATTCCTTTTATTGATAATTTGTGCTTTTCTCTGGTTTTCTTTGTCAGTCTTGATAGAAGTTGGTCGATTTTATTGATCTTTTCAAAGAACCAGCCCTTTGTTTCATTGATTTTCTCTATTGTTTTACTGTGTTCTATTTGATTGAATTCTGCAATTTTTATCATTTCCTTGTTTGCTTTGGATTAATTTAGTTCTTTTTTTAATATGTTGAGAAGTAAGCTTAGATTATTGACTTGAGACTTTCCCCCTTTTCTTTTTCTTTTGTTGTTTTTTTTTTTTAACAGTTTGATTTATTTATTTATTTTTTTGTGAGGAAGATCAGCCCTGAGCTAACATCCATGCTAATCCTCCTCTTTTTGCTGAGGAAGACCGGCTCTGAGCTAACATCTATTGCCAATCCTCCTCCTTTTTTTTGTTTCCCCAAAGCCCCAGTAGATAGTTGTATGTCATAGTTGCACATCCTTCTAGTTGCTCTATGTGAGACGCGGCCTCAGCATGGCCAGAGAAGTGGTGCATCAGTGTGCGCCTGGGATCCGAACCCAAGCCACCAGTAGCGGAGCGCGCACACTTAACTGCTAAGCCACGGGGCCGGCCCCCCCCCCTTGTCTAATGTAAGCATTTAGTGCTATAAATTTTCCTCTCAGTACTGCTTTAGCTGCATCCTACAAATTTTGATATATTATATTTTCAATTTAATTCAATTCAATTTTTTTTATTTCTCTTAAATCTATGGATTATTTAGAATTATCCAGTTGAGTTTCCAAGTATTTAGAGATTTTTCTGTTACCAATTTCTAGGTTGACTCCTTGTGGTCAGGAAACATTGTGTATGATTAAATTCTTCAATGGGTTGAGTTTGTTTGGTGGTCCATTGTATGTTCTATCTTGGTACATGTTCTATAATTACCTGAAGAGAATATCATATTATTGGGTATTATAGAGTGTTCTATAATAGTGATTGGTTGAGTGATGCTGAATTCTTCTATATCCTTGCTGATTTTCTCTTTAGTTATTCCATCAATTTTGTTGCAGTCCTCAACTACAGTTGTGAATTTTTCTATTTCTCCTTTCAGTTTTATCTGGTTTTGCTCCACATATTTTACAACTCTGTTTCTTCATGGATTGACCTTCTTATCATGGTGTAATAACACTATTTTCCTGGTAATTTCTTTTACTGTCAATTCTACATTATCTGATATTAATTTATTTATTCATATTAATATCAGATAGCTCTAGCTTCCTTTTGCTTATTGTTTGCATCATATATATTTTTATATCATTTTACTTTCAACCTGCCTATATTGTTATATTTGAGGTGAGTCTCTTTCAGACATCATATAATTGGGTCATTTTTTTTTTCCCACTCTGACAATCTTTGTCCTTTAATTGGTGTATTTGAATCATTTTCGAGAAGTCAAGAAGGCAGCGTAAGCAGACTCTGAACTCACCTCCTCCTGTGGACACAGCCAATTTACAACTACTCGTGGAAAAATTACCCCTGAGACAAAACTGAAAACTGGATAAGAGGAACTCCTGCAACAACGGACAATCCTAACTGAGGTAGAAGAGGCAGAAACTCCCTTCTGGAGAGGGAAAATGCCGCCTTCACCAGCCACCAGCTTCACGGCCGCCAGGAGCAGCTCTAAGGTACGCAGCCTCCCTGGAGGAGCGGGGCCCTGAGCCGGGAGCGCCCCCACTGTGGGCATTTTGTGGACCCAGCACAATCGAGACGAGTGGCATAATATCTGACTGTGCCTGCTACTAAAACATTGGGGAGCACCCCCAGAAAACCCAGTTCACAAAGAAACTAAAACCGGCTCTTAAAGGGCCCACGCGCAAACTCACCCTTTACAGAAAGCAACCTAAAATCACCAGAAAGAAAGGTGCACAGTGCTGGGGTGAAAAGAGACTCACCTAATAGGCCCTGAGTGCATCTCGGTGAGGGGTGAGACCTCTCCAGGGACTGGGACATTGGCGGCGGCCATTGTTGTGGCCTGGTGTGGGCGTGCTGACACAGACGCCATTGGAGTTCTCCCTGAGGCCTGCTAGCCCAGGGTCTGCCCCACCCGCTAGAACACCAATTTAATCCAACTCAGCCAGGGCAGGAAACCCACCCTAGAGACTAGCCCCACCTAACAACAAGCCCTCAGGCAACTTGTGGGCCTGCATAGATTGGTGACTGGATTCTCTGCAGCCTGGCAACTGAGCCAACTTTAGCAGGGCAGGGTGTCCACAAGGAGCGGGTGGAGAGTGTGGGGCAGTGGCAGAGTGTGTGAGGCTCCTGCCATGGAGAGATTGGGTCCGCTTGGGGAGGTCGGGGTGCGCACACGGGGCAGGACTGTGTTGACTGTGTGTGTGGACCTGTGGACGGCAGGGCTTGTCAGCTGCAGAAGACTTGTGCTTCTCAAAGACCCATATAGGGGGTTTGCACCACCTTCCAAAGCCTGAAACAATTGGGTGCTCCTGTGCCTGAGGCCAGCCCCACCCAGCTGCAATCCACAGACAGCTGACAAGAGACCTAATAGGCTAGAGGCTTACAGCAATTGTAAGGCCCTGAGCCTAACAACCTGCCACGCTGGCAGCCTACTCACTTAAAAGAAATACTGCAACACAAATGTGGTATTAGAACTTGCAGCCAACTGTGCTGGGGCTCCCCACACCTCATAAAGAGACTGAAGGGCCCACAACAATTACAAGCAGCTGAGCATTACAACAGCTGGCCAGGAGCATAACTCGGCCTCCCTGGGCACCTACAGGGAGAGCAAACAGGCCACAACAGAAGGACACATGTAGCCAACATAGGGGTGACCCCTGGAACATTGAGACCTGAGAGAAGCACACTGCAGGCCTCCTAAGCCATCATTTAAATAAGGTCACTTATCCAAGAGCAGGAGACGTAGCTGACCTACCTAATACGTAGACACAAGCACAGGGAAAGTGGCAAAATGAGGAGGAAAGGAATGCATTCCAAGTAAGGGAACAGGACAAAACCCCAGAAAAGGAACTAAGTGAAACAGAAATGAGCAACCTACCCGACAGTTCAAACAAAGAGTGTTAAGGATGCTCACTAATCTGGGGAGAAGAATAGATGAACTCAGTGAGAATGTCAACAAAGAAATGGAAGATATAAAAAAGAACCAATCAGAAATGAAGAATACAATACTGGAAATGAAAAATTCACTAGAGGGACTCAAAAGCAGAGTAGAGGATACAGAAGAACGGATCTGTGAGCTGGAAGAAAGACTAGAAGAAATTACCCAAGCTGAACAGGTAAAAGAGAAAAGAATTAAAAAGAGTGAGGACAGTCTAAGGGACCTCTGGGACAACATCAAGCGCACTAACATCCGTGTTATAGGTGTCCCGAAAGGAGTAGAGCAAGACAAGGGGGCAGAGAATCTATTTCAAGAAATAATAGGCGAAACCTTTCCTAACCTAAGGAAGGAAACAGATATCCAGATACAGGAAGCATAGAGAGCCCCAAACAAGATAAACCCAAAGAGGCCCACACCAAGACACATCATAATCAAAATGTCCAGAATTAAAGAGAGAATCCTAAAAGCCAAAAGAGAGAGTCAAGTTACGTACAAAGGAAACCCCATAAGGCTATCAGCTGACTTCTCAGCAGAAACCTTACAGGCTAGAAGAGAGTGGCACGATATATTTAAAGTGCTAAAAGGAACCAACTTACTGTCAAGAATACTCTACCCAGCAAGGTTATCATTCAAAATGGAAGGAGAGATAAAAAATTTCCCAGACAAGCAAAAATTAAAGGAGTTTGTCACCAAGAAACCAGTGCTGCAAGAAATGTTAAAGGGACTGATTTAAGGGGGAAAGAGAAGACCACAAATAGGAAAAATTATCTATTTCCATGATAAGAGGGTAATGGATTCAAATGCACAAAAAAGATGTTAGATAAAATATCAAAAACATAAAAGGAGGGAGGAGGGGAGTTAAAGAGTACAGCTTTCAGACAGAGGTCAAACTAAAGTGACCATCAATTCTGCATAGAAGAAGAAAGGAACAGAGAAGGACTACTAAAACACTGAGAAAAAAAAAAAGTTAAAAAATGGCAGTAAGTACATACTTATCAATAGCTACTTTAAACATCAATGGACTAAATGCTCCAGTTAAAAGGCATAGGGTGGCTGACTGGATAAAAAAACAAGACCCATATATATGCTGCATCCAAGAGACACACTTCAGACCTAAAGACACTCACAAACTGAAAGTGAAGGGATGGAAAAAGATACTCCACGCAAATGGCAATGAAAAGAAAGCTGGGGTAGCAGTACTCATATCAGACAAAATAGACTTTAAAACAAAAACTGTAAAAAGAGACAAAGAAGGGCATTACGTAATGATCAAGGGAACAATCCAACAAGAGGATATAACACTTGGAAATATCTACGCAGCCAATGTAGGTGCACCTAAATATATAAAGCACTTATTAACAGACATAAAAACAGAAATAGACAGTAACACAATAATAGTAGGGGACTTTAACACTCCACTTACACCAAAGGATAGATCATCCAAACGGAAGATCAATAAGGAAACATTGGCCTTAAATGATATACTAGAACAGATGGACCTAGTAGATACATACAGAGCATTCCATCCAAAAACCGAAGAATACATGTTCTTTTCAAATGCACATAGTACAGTCTCCAGGATTGATCACATATTAGGCCACAAAACAAGTCTCCATAAATTTAAGAAGATTGAAATAATACCAACCATCTTTTCTGACCACAACAGTATGAAACTAGAAATCAACTATAGGAAGAAAATCAGAAAAGCCACAAATACATGGAGATTAAACAAAATGCTACTGAACAACAACATGGTTAATGAAGAAATCAAAAAATACATGGAGACAAATGAAAATGAAAATACGACATGCCAGAATTTATGGGATACAGCGAAAGCGGTTCTAAGAGGGAAGTTTATAGCGATACAGGCCTATCTCAACAACCAAGAAAAATCTCAAATAAACAATCTAACAATGCACCTAAAGGACCTGGAAAAAGAAGAACAAACAAAGCCCAAAATCAGTAGAAGAAGGGAAATAATAAAAATCAGAGCAGAAATAAATGAAATAGAGACCAAAAAAACAATAGAAAAAATTAATAAAACCAAGAGCTGGTTCTTTGAAAAGATCAACAAAATTGACAAACGTTTAGCTAGACTCACCAAGAAAAACAGAGAGAAGGCACAAATAAGTAAAATCAGAAATGAAAGAGGAGAGGTTACAACAGACACCTCAGAAATACAAAAGATTATAAGAGAATACTATGAAAAGCTATATGCCAACCAATTCGACAATCTGGAAGAAATGGATAAATTCTTAGAATCATATAACCTTCCAAAACTGGATCAAGAAGAAGTAGAGAATTTGAATAGACCAATCACCAGTAAGGAGATCGAAACAGTAATCAAAAACCTCCCCAAAAATAAAAGTCCAGCACCAGACGGCTTCCCTGGCGAATTCTACCAAACATTCAAAGAAGACTTAATACCTATGCTTCTCAAACTCTTCCAAAAAATTGAGGAGGGAGGGAAGCTCCCTAACTCATTCTATGAAGCCGACATTACCCTGATACCAAAACCAGACAAGGACAACACAAAAAAAGAAAATTACAGGCCAATATCACTGATGAACATCGATGCAAAAATCCTCAACAAAATACTAGCAAATCGCATACAACAATACGTTAAAAAGATTATACACCATGATCAAGTGGGATTTATTCCAGGTATGCAGGGATGGTTTAACATTTGCAAATCAATCAACATGATACACCACATTAATAAAACGAAGAATAAAAATCACACGATCATCTCAATAGATGCAGAGAAAGCATTTGACAAGATACAGCATCCATTTATGATAAAAACTCTGAATAAAATGGGTATAGAAGGAAAGTACCTCAACATAATAAAGGCCATAAATGAAAAACCTACAGCTAATATCATTCTCAATGGAGAAAAACCAAAAGCTATCCCTCTAAGAACAGGAACCAGACAAGGATGCCCACTGTCACCACTCCTATTTAACATAGTACTGGAAGTCCTAGCCAGAGCAATCAGGCAAGAGAAAGAAATAAAAGGGATCCAAATTGGAAAGGAAGAAGTGAAACTGCCACTATTTGCAGATGATGTGATTTTATACATAGAAAACCCTAAAGAATCCACCAGAAAACTTTTAGAAGTAATAAACGAATATGGTAAAGTTGCAGGATACAAAATCAACGTACAAAAATCAGTTGCATTTCTATACACTAACAACGAAGTAGCAGAAAGAGAAATTAAGAATACCATCCCATTTACAATTGCAACACAAAGAATAAAATACCTAGGAATAAACTTAACCAAAGAGGTGAAAGAGCTGTACACCAAAAACTATAAAACATTTCTGAAAGAAATTGAAGAAGACACAAAGAAATGGAAAGATATTCCATGCTCTTGGATTGAAAGAATTAACATAGTTATGATGTCCATACTTCCTAAAGCAATCTATAGATTCAATGCAATCCCTACCAAAGTTCCAACAACATTTTTCACTGAAATAGAACAAAGAATCCTAAAATTCATATGGAACAACAAAAGACCCCGAATAGCTAAAGGAATCCTGAGAAAAAAGAACAAAGCTGGAGGTATCACACTCCCTGATTTCAAAATATACTACAAAGTTATAGTAACCAAAACAGCATGGTACTGGCACAAAAACAGACACACAGATCAATGGAATAGAATCGAAAGCCCAGAAATAAACCCACACATCTATGGACAGCTAATCTTTGACAAAGGAGCCAAGAATGTACAATGGAAAAAAGAAAGTCTCTTCAACAAATTGTGTTGGGAAAAGTGGATAGCCACATGCAAAAGAATGAAAGTAGACCCTTACCTTACACCATACACAAAAATTAACTCCAAGTGGATTAAAGACTTGAATGTAAGACCTGAAACGTTGAAACTTCTAGAAGAAAACATAGGCAGTACGCTCTTCGACATCAGTCTTAGCAACATATTTTCAAGCACCATGTCTGACTGGGCAAGAGAAACAATAGAAAAAATAAACAAATGGGACTACATCAAACTAAAAAGCTTCTGCACAGCAAAGGAAACCATCAACAAAACGAAAAGACAACCTAACAATTGGGAGAAGATATTTGCAAACCATACATCTGATAAGGGCTTAATCTCCAAAATATATAAAGAACTCATGCATCTCAACAACAAAAAAAACTACTAACCCAATTAAAAAATGGGCAAAAGACCTGAACAGACATTTCTCCAAAGAAGATATACAGATGGCCAACAGACACGTGCAAAGATGTTCAAAATCATTAACTATCAGGGAAATGCAAATCAAAACTACAATGAGATATCACCTCACGCTCGTCAGAATGGCTATAATTAACAAGACAGGAAAGAACATGTGTTGGAGAGGATGTGGAGAGAAGGGAACTCTCATACACTGCTGGTGGGAGTGCAAACTGGTGCAGCCACTATGGAAAACAGTATGGAGATTCCTCAAAAAATCAAGGATAGAACTGCCATATGATCCAGCTATTCTACTCCTGGGTATATATCCAAAGAACTTGAAAACACCAATTTGCAAAGGTTCATGCACCCCTGTGTTCATTGCAGCCTTATTCACAATAGCCAAGACTTGGAAGCAACCTAAGTGCCCATCAAGGGACGAATGGATAAAGAAGCTGTGGTATATATACACAATGGAATACTACTCAGCCATAAGAAACGATGAAATACAGGCATTTGTGACAACATGGATGGACTTGAGGGTATTATGCAAAGTGAAATAAGTCAGAGGGAGAAAGTCAAATACTGTATGATTTCCTTCATTAAGTAGTAGATAATAACAACAATAAACAAACACATAGAGACCGAGATTGGATTGGTGGTTACCAGCGGGGAAGGGGAGAGGGAGGAGGGCGAAAGGGATAATTCGGCACATGCGTGTGATGATGGGTTGTAATTAGCATTTGGGTGGTGAACATGATGTAATCTATGCAGAAATAGAAGTATAATGATGTACACCTGAAATTTATACAATGTTATAAACCAATGTTACTGCAATAAACAAAAAATTAAAAAAAAAAGAATATACACCAATATATCAAAATACTTTTACTATTCCTTCTTTTTTTTTTTGAGAGGAAGATCGGCCCTGTGCTAACATCTGCCAATCCTCCCATTTTTGCTGAGGAAGACTGGCCCTGGGCCAACATCCATGCCCATCTTCCTCCACTTTATATGGGACACCACCACAGCATGGTTTGACAAGCGGTGCATCGGTGTGCGCCTGGGATCTGAACCGGCGAACCCTGGGCCTCCATAGTGGAGCGCGCGCACTCAACTGCTTGTGCCACTGGGCCGGCCCACTTTTAGTTCTTATATTCTTCATATGTTTCTGTAATTTACTTATCTTACTGTGAAAACTATGAGAATAAATGTTAGACATCTCATATTTTAATCACCTAGAAAAAAAGTAAAAACAAGTAGATGATTATTAGTTGTGGAAAAGAATAGACATGAAAAATGGGAAAGAGAATAGAGTAAAATAATAGACACTATGAAAAGCTGATATAATTAAAGATACAGTGAATCGAGATAGTGTCTTTTTTATGAGACATGTTACATTTTTTTGTAAGAATGTAGTAATGGCAGGAAATGTGTTCAGCAAATTAATAAGTAAAGACTAAGTTAACATTAGATACATGCTAGGCCAAAGCAAGGACTGAGGAACTTGTACATTCTCCACAAACACTGCTTGCACATGGTAGAAATTTGCTAGCATAAGGAAACAGATAGTAGTAATTATTCCTTTTAGGTCATAGCTTATTCCTAGGTGACACTTTTAAAATCAGATACACAAGCATGCTAACTAAATAAGCTACAAACTAATAGAGGAAACCTTTTTCTCTTTCACAATTTGGTCTTAAATGGGCTGTTTTTTAAAACCAGCAACACTGAGCTGCTAGACTAAGCCTCATTGTAGGCTTACTGCTTGGAAACTATTAAACTGGTCAAAAGCAACTATTGGGGGTTGAATTGTGTTCTCCAAAAAGATATGTTAAAATCCCAACCCCCAGTATCTGTGAATGTGACCTTACTTGTAAATAGGGTCTTTGCGGATTTTATCAAATTAAAATTACGGCAGGCCCTAATCCAATGACTGGTATCCTTATAAGAAAAAGAAAATTTGGACGTAGAGATACACACAGGGAGAACGTGTGTGAAGACAGCACAGAGATTGGAGTGATGTGTCTACAAGCTAAGGAACATTAAGGATTTCCAACAACCGTAAGAAAACTGAGAGAGAGAGGCATGGGACAGATTCTCCTTCAGAACCTCCAGAAGGAACTAACTCTGCCAATACTTTGATTTTGCACTTTTTGCCTCTAGAACTGTGAGGGAATAAATTTCTGTTGTTGTAAGCCACCTGGTTTGTGGTGATTTGTTATGGCAGTCCTAGAAAACTAACACAGAACCTAAAAATATTCTTTTCTGTTTAGCAATAGACATGGTAATGGACTAACGCATAACTTAAAAACATTTGGTTTTTCATAAAATTGTAGCCAATCACTTAAGAGAGATGGTATGAAAGATTTTGTGTGTGTATGTATTTTAAGGGAATGGAAATTTAATTATTCTGTCATGGTATGTTGCAGAAATATATTTATCCAGTTAATAATATTAATCATAATAATAACATGCTAGCATTATTATAACAGACAAAGAGACAATTACAGTATAGTGATTAAATTGTAGACTCTGGAGCTAGACTGCAAAGTTCAAAATCTAGCTTTGTCACCTACTGTCTATGTGACTTTGGACCAATCACTTAACCTCTCTTTGCTTCAGTGTCTTCATCTGTAAGATGGTAATAAGAGTGACTGCCTTCTGAAGTTAAAGTGAAGATTACATGACATGTAGGAAGGCTTATTCTATTATTTTACATCAACTATGGTTTTCCTTTTCCTCCATATCGAAGACAGGGGGCAGGTCCCTGGGAATGAGTTAGGAAAGTTGAAGTCTACATCAGCATCTTGGTGTCACTGCCGTGGCTTGGTCTTTAAAAGAAACATGTTTCCACTTTCTTGGCTCCCTAAATCATACATGTCACTGGTCTTTCTCTCCATGATGTGATTTTCCAAGGTGTACTAATACAATACAGACTTGGATACTAAGTGTAGCCACATACACACACCTGCAGCTGATGAAAAATATCCTTGTTAACACTTACCAATCCAATAAAACATTTTATTTAATGCAAAAGATGTAGGTGGGAAAGAGAAATGAATTCATTCTTTCAGAATTAAAAAGCACAAACGCAGCACGTATGTCAGTCACCAACCTCCCACATTACATTTTCCTTTGCAAGCTTATTCATATTTTTGGTCTCACACAAAACTTCTGGCCAATCTATTGTAGAAGAATAGTAAAACTACTAAGTCTTTTTTTCCTGTTGACCCAGTTAGAATACATTTTTTTATCTTTGATTAAAAATAATTTTATAGATCTTGCATACACAACTTCTACTATTTTGTGAAGAAGTAATGTTGTAATATAAAATGGGAATAATGATTTTTGATATGGAATTGAATCAATCTGCCAAAAATATTAATTCAGTAGTTTCTATTTGTCAAAGTCTGTTCTCAATGTCGAAGGCAATACAGTTAAATTATGAGGCATGGATCCTTCTCCCAAGAAGCTGACAGAATTCTTAAGAAATAAAAATTAGGCAGAGGGAACACTCAACAAATAAGTATGTTATAAAATGCTTAATTGTTCGGTGGAGACCGCAAGTGCCATCTTGTTTAAGGAAGGCAGCAAGAGGAGGATCTCCTGGGATTTAGGTGGTCAGGAAAGATTTCACAAAAGAGGTAGAAACGATCTGAAACTTAAAGGATGAATGCATTTTAGATAGAAGATAATATTAGGGAGGAGATGTTGCAGACAGAAAACTCTATAATCGAGGGCATGAAGAGGCTAATGGACTATGTGCGCAAGTAAGAAATGAAGACTCACTGGATACAGGATGCAAAATGGAGAACACAGGGTCGTAAAGTCAGGTAGGTCTTCAATGTCAACATAAATAGTTTTGGCTATTCATAAAACTGAGACTAAACCGAAAATTTATCATTTTAATTCAGGTCAAATGAAAGGCAAACTAAATTAATAAGCTCTCCTCTGCCAAGAATGTGACCTTTTCACACTCCCCTACAAAAGGGCCCAGGATATCCTGTGGGCTATGCAGTTTGGGTTCCTAGGAAGGGAAGAGGAACAGCCTAATGATTTTTTTTTTTTTTTAAATATGTGAGAAGATAATGGGAGGGAGCTGGTGAGAAGGGGAGCTTGAGAAAGGAATTGGATGATTTTACTTGCGTGAATGAAAAACATCAATGATTCCAGGCAGAGGAATACGCTGCCAACTTAAACTTTCTGTGTAAAGGATACGATGCAGATACAGATAATTAAAATGAAAATGCCTGGCGCCAAGCATGCAGCAGAATCAATAATGAATGGATGAAAGGATAAAAATGTCATGAAAAAATATTTAACACAAATATTTATCACTTAAGAAGTAGAAGTGACCTTTAATAAGAATATGTGAGTACACGTGGCAGAAAATGATGTAGTGAATAATAACAACAATTGACATCTATTAAAAGCTTTGATGTGTCAAGAATTTAACAAGCATTATTGTATGTAATCCTTACAACAATCTAATGAGTAGGTACTATCATTCCCATTCCACAGTTTAGGAAGCTGAGACCAGTAAAATAAAGCTGGAGATGTGCACCTAGGTCCAGCTGACTCCAGAGCTCACACCTCTCACCACCAGTCTCTACTCTCTTAACAGAACTTGAGGTCTGATTGAGGTCTGAGTGACGAAAATGTTACTTTTCAGACTGATTAGTATGATAATTTTTTTTAATATTGTGGTTTGGGATTTTAAATAGAAGTTTCATGTTTCAACCAGAGCTCCTTTCCACACTGCAAGAGACTGAATTTAGATATACTGGGACAATGAAGCAATCATATGCATTTTACACATAGATTCCTCCCCAGTAATAGGAGCTCACCTAGAGGTCAAGTTTACACAGGATTAACAAGTATTTCTGATAAAAGTTGCCTTCTGAACACAATATCAAATTATCTCTTCTTGCACTGGCCTCGTGAAAATCAGGTCTGTGATTCAATGGGCATGCCAAAGCACCTGATTTCCAGGATTGTGGTCATACACCAGACCATAATGCAGTTCCCTTTGTTTAGCAGGAATATTGAAATATCTATCCTCACATGGGATTTGTTTGTGTTTATACATACATGCCTCTTAATTTCAAGGACACTTTTTTGAAAATATGATTTGTAATAAAAAAATTTCACAAAGCTTTCCTATTTTGGCAGAGATCAAAATAGCCTCCTCCCTTTCCAGTCTGCTCTTCACACCGCTCCTGGCTATTTCTAAAAGCACAGTTCTGATTATGGAGCTCCTCTGCTGAAAAAGCCCAAAAGGCTGTCTATCAAAAGACCATCCAACTCACATTGATAGTCAGGGTCTTTTATAATCTGCTTCCAAACTACCGTAGTCCCCCCTTATCTACAAATTTGCTTTCCATGGTTTCAGTTACTCATGATCAACCGTGGCCTGAAAATACAGTACAGTAAAGTATTTTGAGAGAAAGAGAGAAAGACATCACACTCACATAACTTTATTATAGTATATTGTTATAATTGTTTTATTTCATTATTATTTATTGTTAATCTCTTACTGTGCCTAATTTATAAATTAGACTTTATCATAAGTATGTATGTATGGGAAAAAACATAGTATATATATAGGATTCAGTACTATCTGTGGTTTCAGGCATCCACTGGGGGTCATATCCCCCATGGATAAGGGTACACTACTGTGTTTTTCTAACTTTGTCCCAAACAACACCTTCTATTTGCCCCAAACTATGCCATTTCCCAAAATTCCATAGAGTTTCAGATATCCGAGCCTTTGCTCTGATATTTCTTCAATGTAGACTGTACTCTCTATCGCTACTATCCGTCTGTCCAATAATCCTACTCAGCCTTCAGTACTTAGTTAAATTTCACATTCTCGACAAAGACTTCTGTAGAAGTTAATTCTTCCAATTACAATTGCTTTCTGTTCCCTTTGAGTCCCCATGGCTTGGTGCTTATGCCGTTTAATATTTATCATAATCTAACGTGAAAATTGCCTACATCCCTATTTTTCCCACTAGATTATGAACTTCTTGTGCACAAAAATAATGGTTTATTCATGTTGATATGTTGTTCCCTGGCCCAGAAACTAGCAAACAAAGAATGACCATTAGTCAGTTGATTTAATCAACTATAGATAACTGTTTTATTCGAGACTTCTTGAAGTCTATAGAATAAAAGTTCTGAGACTAAATTTGATTCTCAACTGGTCTTTTTTTAATAGAATCCCTTCTTTATAAAATGTATAAACAATGTAGAGCCCTCACATTGTTTAGTTTAAGAGTGCCTCTTTTACCTTTCAATTAATTTTTTCAACCAACATTAGAAGCTTGTCTGTAATTTAGAGAAAAGACATTGGAAATTCAAAGAAACATTCCAAATACATTACTCTGAGAAACACTGGCTTAAATAAAGAGAAGATAAAACATAGTTAACAGACATCCTGGTGTTTAGACCAGTTAAGAAAAAATTTAATCAAGAGGCCAGGAGACAGCTCAATGACTCATGAATATTTAACATGTATTTCATTAAGTCTAACAACATTGAGAAATGTTGTCATACTTGAGGCATACCTGTGGAAATGGTCTATAATCTCCAACTGTCAACTGTCAGATAGCTCTTCAACATGAGTCATATATCTAAACGTTAATTCAGATTATACTGGAATTAGGACTCATCGATGGAGCTGAGTAAGGTACCTGGTAAATGTAATCTTGTGCTTGGTTTAAATAGCCATTTTGCCAGGGAATGAGTTATTGAATACAGACAAATATGGGATAATATTTGGGGAATTATGGTGTGGCTTTGGTAATAGCAGCAAAGGAAGAACAATTTGTGGACTCTAGATATCACCCTAACTCTCCCAAAGGACTTAATATAAGGGTCAGGTAATATGAAAGGAGAAAGGAGAAGTACATCTTTTCACTCAGTTGTCATTGCACTGAATGTGGTACAAGTCAACAGGCTTGGTTTCCTTTTCTCCTTGCTTTGTGTGGCTGGACATTCAGTGGTGATTGAAGTCAGGGGGTGAGATACCATTGCAGTTTCATATTCATGATCTTGAAACTGATATCCTCATGGTTTTCATTTACTATATTTCCATCTTGATTTTAAAAACCTCCATCTCGATCATATCAAGGAGATTTCTGAGCCATCAGTCCTTCAAGTTTTCATTCTACTTTATCTTAAGCACTTCCTGTAGACCAACCTTAGCAAGGTGAAGTGTTGGAGGTAAGAGTGACATGGTTGTAACTGGTGTCACCCCACTCACAAGAGATTATTTGATGGGTCATTCAGGTCACCTCTTCTTCATTCACTTTTCCACATGCCTCTTAAAAAGTTAAATAACGGGTAGAAGAGGATGCTCCACCCAGAAAGTGGAGGTCCAGTTTTTGGTGATGGGCATAATAAATGAAGGAAACAGGTTGACTGAGGAAAATAAGCTAGGAAATGAAGGAGTTGGTGCCCCAGTTTATATCTTTGTGTTTTCCTGGTTTGAAGATTACCTTCAAAAATCTGATATATTTTTTTAGTTCTATCTGATATTCAGACCCAAACATTGGATTCCATCCTTCTAACGCCCATCTATACTGAATCAATTGCAGGTTTTACATGTTTTATTTAATGGTAAATGAAGCTGAAGCTCTTTGAGTAAAGTTTCAAAGTGCTTTGTGATAAAGAATGATAATAACAAGGAATATTTAAAATAGTGGAGAAATGTTAACAACAAGAATAATAATAAAGCAGTTTTTCTTTACATTACCAGGGACAACCAAGTGGTAGTAGACAATAGGAGCGAGAGGAGTCTTCTCTGGTCATTGGCATATTTCTGAGCAAGGTACTTTCCTGGTGTTTCTCACTGTTTCCAATTCTGATGATGATGATTCATTGATTAAGACCCTCTTGATTACAAGTAATTTAAGGCCAAACTAACTTAAGCTGAAAAAGGAAATTTTTTGGAAGGACATTGGGCATCCCAACTGGGCTTCATCAAGAGAATCACTGGCTGGAGCATTGTGGGAAACAAGAAAGTCCTCTGAACCATCATTCTTAGTCCTGCTCCTCTCTGCAGATCTGCTGCAATCCTTTAACCATAGATCACTCTATCTGTTTCCCAGTCTTAATGGTCAAAACGGCTGCTGTTCACAAAGTTTATATGTTAGTTCTAGTCACCCTGAAGGCAGCTTCCCTTTCTCTTCCTCTCTCTCTCTCTCCCCCCTCTACAGTTACCACAATTAACAAGAAAGGGATAGAGTGTATGGAGTTGTTCAAACAAGTCCTATACAAGATATCTTAAATTAAATCTTTCCAGGTAAAGTAGCTATTTGCCAAGAATAAATTGGCATTTAAAAGTATTTGAACTACAGACTCATTTATCAAATTGTACTCTAATTATACACATTAACATCCTCCAAGTACCCCATTGAGTTAAGGTACCCACCAAACAGTGTAGCTGGCATTTTGATATACTTTACTGATCTAGGAGAAGCTATTTGGGATCTGTGAATTGGAAGTCTCTTTGAAGGAGCCAGAAGGAACTCTTATAGGACAGCGTTATTACTTATATCTTTAGAAATAGCTATGTGACCTCTTCACAGGAGATTCTCTCTGCCTTAGGAGCATATTACTTCATCCTTAGAGGCAGTGGAAAAGTTAAGTTCTCTTTGACATTCACTTTACTTTTAGAATTCCAAGATAACTCATTTAATACTAAGTAGGTTTGTTTCTTATATGTGTACTACAGGTAACATTACCACAATGACTTTCTCTTAATTTAAAATGAAAATCTGAAATTAAATACTCTTCTGTTAGAAAAAAAAAAAATGAAGTAACACCAGCTGAAATAACAGTTGGTGACAGTGAATTCTCATCATGAACTCATCTCAGCTTCATTGAAATAAACATAAAAGTTGAAAGAAAAAAATGTGCCCTACCAATTTAGTGATACCGATAGTTTATTTGTGTATATAAGCACCTTCTTTTAGAGATAGTAAAATCCTCAACGCCAAAATTCTAAATACTATTAGTGGTACGTATATATTACATATCTTAACATTTCTCAGGGCATGGTAGTTAATTAATTAAAAAGTGATTTAAAAAAAACCTAGGGAATAAAGCAGTTGACTTCTATTTAATTTCCTCAATTTTGCCTGAAAACTGAAAGAACTCTAAAGTAAGGTTTAGTATTCAAGTTCCTTCCTTAAGGAGGCTCTTTCCAATGACAGGCTCAGCGTTAATTCACAGAGCTCCTGTACTTCTGTGCTGAGTTTCAGAGCATCTGGACCCTGAGTTGAAGGCGACCAAATGCGTATTAGAAGGAGACACTGGCAGTGTTTTAACTAATTATGACTCAGTTAATGACTTACTGCTTGACAAGGAGATTCTTGAAACATTTCCTCTTCCATCTATTTACCGATACTGTTGTGTGTGGTTTTCTCCCTAAGCACTTTGCTGACTTAATAGGAGAATGTCAGGTTCATACTGATGTCATTTCCACCTGAGATTACTGCACTTAGGAAGAAAATAGACAGAAATAGGCAGGGGAAAAATCTCTGTAAGTGTCAAGCTAGGAGCCTGCATTAGGGTCTGTTCCAAGTTGACATATTGGGGACTGAGATTGTTTGGTTAAATATATCTGGAAAGTCATGCTTCACTCCAAAGGTGCACACACCACTCATGGCTCATTATGTAACTCTTTGCTTCACAAAAATGACATAAATTTCTACCCAGATCTGGATTAGCATCTGCATTTTTCATGTAAGGAAACTCGAACACAGCAACAGATGTCAAGGCTGCACATGAGCAGCAAAGCCAGGGTCAGCATCCTATTAACATTTTCTGATGCCCACTGGGTGTCCAACATTTTCTCATGAGCTCGATGGTTTTTATACAAAGAGAAAAGGCAACTTCCGTCTTTCAAGGGCATGAAGAGCAGTTGAACTTATATTTCACATGCAGTACTGGGACTATGTTAATAGTAGACATACCCAATGTCATCTGATCTAGCTATATATGGTTGAGAAAGAGTTAACTCAAACAAAGTTTAGACGTCATAGCCAGCTGTTTTCAAACTTTTGAGTTATGAGAACCTCTCTTTTCTTTTTTTTAAAAAAAGTTGATTCCTCTGAAAGTTGTAATTTTATTTTTAGTAACCCTCCATTTTTCAAGAATGACATATCCATATCAAATATTTATATGTAACACATATGTATTAAGTGCATGTTATGTGCTAGGTATGATGCTGAATAAACATAGTCTTTGCTCTCAAGTGATTTGTAGATAAATTATGACTGTAATGCAATGAATTTGCATTTTAGTAATCATCACGGCATCTACTTATACTTTAAAATACAGGTGCATAGGCTTGTGAGATTATTTATTCTATCTAAAAAACATGGCTGACATATACCATTGGCAGATCCTTGCATAAAGTGATGTCCCATACCTCTTACTTCCACCTAGATTCTGTGGCCCACTGATTGAGAACCACTGGTCTGAGCTTCCTCGCTGCTCCTGGGAAGGGCAACTCCACCTCCTTTTCAGAGACAAAGAAGTAAATTGTTTACAAAAGCAGACTTTAAATTCCAACTTGTGGTTCTAGTGTCAACCATCTCTGCAACCTTGGGCAAGTTACTTAACAATTCTGTGCCTCGATTTCTTTCTCTTTTTTTTGTTTCAGCTTTATTGAGGTATAATTGACAAATAAAAATAAAATATATTTAAAGCGTACAATGTGATGATTGGATATACATATAAATTGTGAAAGGATTCCCACAAAGTTAATTAACACATTCATCACCTCACATATTTACTTTTTCTTTTTCCTTTTTTTTTTTTTTTTTGGTGAAAACACTTAATTTCTACTCTCTAGCAAATTTCAATTAAATAATAAATACGCTATTATCAACCATAGTGACAATGTAATATATTAGCTACACAGACCATATTCATCTTATAACTGAAAGTTTGTACTCTAGTACCACCCTCTCCCCATTTCCTCTGCCCCCAGCACCTGGTAATCACCATTCCACTCTTTGCTTCTATGAGTTTGACTATTTTAGATTCCCTATGTAAGTGAGATAAAATATAGTATTTGTCTTTCTGTGTCTGGCTTGTTTCAAACAGCATGATACCCTCCTCCAGGTCCATTCGTGTTGTTGCAAAAATTGGATTTCCTTCATTTTAAGCCTGAACAATAGTCTAGTGTATATATGTTTGTGTATATATGTATATCTATATACCACATTTTCTTTATCTAGTCATCTGTTGCTGAGCACTTAGGTTGTTTTCATATCTTGACTATTGTGAAGAAAGTTGCAATGAATGCGGGAGTACAGATATCTCTTCAAAATAATGATTTTGTATCCCTTGGATATATACCCAGAGTTAGGAGTGCTGGATCATATGTAGCTCTATTTTTAATTTCTTGAGGAACCTCCATACTGCTTCCCATAGTGACAGTACCAGTTTACATTCCCAGTAACAGTTTACAAGTTCTATTTTTAATTCCTTGAGCAACCTCCATACTGTTTCCCATAGTGGCAGTACCAGTTTACATTCCCACTAACAGTTTACAAGGGTTCCCTTTTCTCTACATCCTCACTATTATTTGTTATCTCTTGTCGTTTTGACATAGCCACCCTAACAGGTGTGAGGTGATACCTCATTGTGGTTTTGATTTGGGCATTTCCCTGATAATTAGTGATGTTGGGCACCTTTCATGTACCTGTTGGCCATTTGTATGTTTCTTTGGAAAAAGTCTATTCTGGTCCTTTGCCCATTTTTTAATGGATGTGTTAGTTTTTTTGCTATTGAGTGGTATGAGTTCTTTGCATATTTTGGATATTAACCTCTTATTGGATATGTGGTTTGCAAATATTTTGTCCCATTCCATAGGTTCTCTTTTCATTCTGTTGATGGTCTTCTTTGCTGTTCAGAAGATTTTTAGGTTGATGAGTCCCATTTATTTATTTTGCTTTTGTTCCCCTTGCTTTTGGTGTCAGTTTGGGAAACATCATTGCCAAGACCAATGTCAAGGAGTTTAACCCCTGTTTTCCTCTGGGAATTTTATAATTTCAGGTCTGACAATCAAGTCTTTAAGCCATTTTGAGTTGATTTTTGCGTATGGTTGTAGGATAGGGGTCCAGATTTGTTCTTTTACATGTAGATATCCAGATTTTCCCATACCATTTATTGAAGAGACTATCCTTTCTCCATTGGGTATTCTGGGGACCCTTGTCAAAAATTAACTAATCATATATACACAGGTTTGTTTCTGGATTCTCTATTCTCTTCCACTGATTTATGTATCTGTTTTTATACCATTAACATACTATTGATTTATACTAGTTTTGGTTACTATGCTTTGTAATATAGTTTGAAATAAGGAAGTATGATGCCTCTAGCTTTGTTTTTCTTTCTCAAGATTGCTTTGGCTATTCAGGGTCACTTGTGGTTCCATATAAATTTTAGTATTATTTTTCTTATTTCTGTGAAAAATGTCATTGGAATTTAGTTAGGGATTGCACTGAATCTGTAGATCACTTTGGGTAATATGGACATTTCAACAATATTAATTCTTCCAATTCATGAACATGGAATATTTCCATTTATTTGTGTCTTCAATTTCTTTGATCAATGTTTTATGGTTTCAGTGTACAGATTTTTCACTTCCTTTGTTAAACCAATTTCTATTTTATTTTTTGTGATGCTATTGTAAATGGAATTTTCTTAATCTCTTTTTCTGACAGTTCGTTGTTAGTATATAGAAATGCACCTGATTTTTGTATATTAATTTTGTATCCTGCCACTTTACTGAATTATTTATTAGTTCTAAGTTTTTTGTGGAGTCTTAATAGAGTTTTCTATATGTAATATTATACCATGCAATCACAATTTTACTTCTTCCTTTTCAATTTGGATGCATTTTATTTCTTTTCTTTACCTAATTGCTCTGGCTAGGACTTCCAGAACTTTGCTGACTAGAACTGGTGAGAGTGGGCATTCTTGTCTTGTTCCTAATATTAGAGGAAAAGATTTTAGCTTTTCAGTGTTGAGTGTCATGTTAATTGTGTGCTTGTCATATATAATCTTTATTATGTTGAGGCACATTCCGTCTATACCTAATTTGTTAAGAGTTTGTATCAGGAAAGGATGTTGAATTTTGTCAAATTCTTTTTCTGCAAATATTGAGATGATCATATGATTTTTATCGTTCATTTTGTTAATGTAGTGTATCATGTTGATTGATTTGTAGATATTGAACCTTCCTTGCATCCCAGGAATAAATCTCACTCAATCATAGTGTATGATCCTTTAAATGTATTGTTGAATTCAGCTTGCTAATATTTTGTTGAAATTGTTTTCATCTATGTTCATCAGAGATGTTGGCCTGTGATTTCATTTTCTTGTAATGTTCTTTTCCGGCTTTGGCATTAGGATAATGCTTGCCTCTTAAGAGTCTGAGAGTATTCCTTATCTTCTATTTTTTGAAAGAGTTTGAATAGGATTAGTATTAATTCTTCTTTAAATGTTTAATATGGTTTCAGTGTACAGAATTTTGGCATCAGTGGCAAAATCTGCTTCACAGATGGCCTCAGTGAAGCCATCTGGTCTTAGACTTTTCTTTCTTGGGAAATTTTGATTACTGATTCAATCTCATTACTAGTAATCAGTCTGATTTATCTTTATTAGTTTTATTTACTAATCAATTCAGATTTTCTATTTCTTTGTGATTCAGTCTTAGTAGGTTATGTTTCTAGGCATTTATCCATTTCTTCTGGGTTTCTAATTTGTTGGTGTGTAATT
The DNA here is from genome assembly GCF_057802395.1 of Ceratotherium simum simum. Classification (NCBI taxonomy): domain Eukaryota; kingdom Metazoa; phylum Chordata; class Mammalia; order Perissodactyla; family Rhinocerotidae; genus Ceratotherium; species Ceratotherium simum. The sequence goes on along the minus strand of NC_141909.1, from coordinate 58,845,981 downwards.
GTTTATAGTAGCCTCATGATCCTTTGTATTTTTGTGGTGTAAGTTACAATGTCTCCTCTTTCAGATTTTATTTATTTGGGTCTTCTCTCTTTTTTCCTTAGTTAGTCTAACTAAAGATTTACAAATTTTGTTTATCTTTTCAAAAAAACATATCTTAGTTTTATTGATCCTTTCTATTGTCTTTATGGTCTCTATTTCATTTATTTCCTTCCTTCTACTAACCCTGGACTTATTTTGTCACTTTTTTTCTCACAGTTCCTTGAGGTGAATGATGAGGTTGTTTATTTGAGATCTTTCTTGTTTCTTAATGTAGCATTTATCACCATAAACTTCCCTCTTAGAACTGATTTTGTTGCATCCCATAGGTTTTGGTATGTTGTGTTTACATTTTCATTTGCCTCGAGATATTATTTTGATTTACCTTTTTATTTCCTCTTTCACCCATTGGTTGTTCAGAAACATGTTGTTTAATCTCCACACATTGGTGAATTTTCCAGTTTTCCTTTTTTAATTGATTTCTAGTTTCATACCATTGCGGTCAGAAAGATGCTTGATATTATTTCAGTCTTCTTATATTAGTCAAGACTTGTTTTGTGGCCTAGCATATTATCTATCCTGGATAATATTCAATGTATGCTTGAAAAGAATATATATTCTGCTGCTGATGGATGGAATGTTCTGTATATGTCTGTTAGTTCCATCTGGTCTAATGTGGAAAGTCCCATGTTTCCTCATTATTTTTCTGTCTGCATGATCTATCCATTGTTGAAAGTGAGACTTTGAAATCCCCTACCATTATTGTATTGTTGTCTATCTCTCCCTTCAAGTCTGTTAATATTTGCTTTATATATTTAGCTGCTCTGATGTCGAGTGCATAAATATTTGAAATTATTATATCCTCTTGATGAATTGATGCTTTATCACTATATAATGACCTTCTTTGTCTCATTACTATTTTTGGCTTAAAGTCTATTTTGTGTGATATAAGTATAGCTACCCTTGCTCTTTCTTGGTTTCCGTTTGCATGGAATATCTTTCATCATCCCTTCATTTTCAGTGAGTCTCTTGTAGGTAGCATATAGTCAAGTCATGGTTTTTTAATCCATTCAGCCACTCTATGTCCTTTGATTGGAGAATTTAGTCCACTTACATTTAAAGTAATTATTGATGGGTATGGACTTACTATTGCCATTTTGTTAGTTGTTTCTGGTCCTTTTGCAGTTCCTTTGTTCTTTCTTCCTCTCTTGCTTTCCTCCTTTGTGATTTGATGATTTTGAATTTGTATAGTGGTATGCCTTGATTCCTTTCCATTTTTCTTTGTATATCCAATGTAGATTTTTATTTTATAGTTTTCACGAAGCTTACAAAGAACATGTTATAGTTATAACAGTCTATTTTAAGCTGATAACAACTTAACTTTGAATGCATATATAAGTTCTACATTTTTATACTCTTCCCCCACATTTTGTTTTTGTTGTCATAATTTACATCTTTTTATATTGTGTATCCATTAACAAATAATGTAGTTTTAGTTGTTTTTAATGCTTTTCTCTTAACCTTTATACTAGAGTTACAAGTCATTTATCCACCATCATTACAACAATAGAGTATTCCGAATTTAACTATATACTTACCTTTACCAGTGAGATTTATACTTTCATATGTTTTCATGTTACTTATTAACGTCCTTTTGTTTCAGCTTGAATAATGCCCTTTATCATTTATTTTAAGGCTGGTCTTTTGGTGATAAACTACTTTAACTTCTCTGGGAAACTCTTTATCTCTCCTTCAATTTTGAAGGACAACTTTGCTGGGTAGAGTATTCTTGGTTAGCAGGATTTTTTTTTTTCTTCAGAACTTTGAATATATCATCCCACTCCCTTCTTACCTGCAAGGTTTCTGCTGAAAAATCTGCTAGAAATCTTATGGGTGTTCCCCTGTACATAACAACTTGCTCTTTTCTTGCTGCTTTTTAGATTCTCTTTGCCTTTAACTTTTGACAATTTAATTACAATGTGTCTCAGTGTGGGTCTTGGATTCTTCTTATTTTGTGCTCTTCAGGATTCCTGTTCTGGATGTCTGTTTCTTTCCCCAGGTTAGGCAAGTTTTCAGCTGTTATTTCTTTGAATAAGCTTTCTGCCTCTTTCTCTCTCTTCTCCTTCTGAGACTCCTATAAAGTGTATATTGTTCTGTTTGATGGTGTCATATAGTCCTTTAAGCTATCGTCACTCTTTTTTATTCTTTTTTTGGTCCTCTGATTGATTTCCACTGCCCTGTCTTTGAGTTTGAAGATTTTTTTTTTTCTACTTGATCTAGTCTGCTATTGAAGACCTATATCAAATTTTTCAGTTCGCTTGTATTCTTCTATGATTTCTGCTCTATGATTTCTGTTTGACTTTTTAACATTTCTGTTTGGTACTTTTTAAATAGTTTCTATCTCTTCATTGAAATTCTCTCTTTTTTCATGCATCAGTCTCCTGACCTCGGTGAGCATCTTTATGACCATTATTTTGAGTTTTTGTTGAGTAAATCACTTATCTCCATTTCATTAGGGTCAGTTTCTGGAGATTTATCTTGTTCTTTTGTTTGGAACACATTCTCTTCTTTCTTGATTTTCTTTGACTCTCTCTGTTGATTTCTGCACGTTAGATAAAACAGCCACTTCTCCCAGTCTTGATAGACTGGCCTCATGTAGGAGATTAACCTTGTCAATCAGCGTGGCCTGAGCTCCTGGTGGCCTTTCAAACCTTTGCGTATGTCCATGCCTTCACCTTTGTCCTTAGTGGTTTCCAGTATTTGAGGGCGTGCCAAGACCCTTCAGCATCCCAAAGGCATGGGAAATGCCCATATGCCTGTTCAGATTCCCAGAGGACTACTAACTGCCAGCCCCTTCAGCTCCCTGATGCAAGCCAATTGAATACCAGAACTTCGGGCAGCAGCTGGGAAAGTCAGGATGTTAGATATGCAGTATAGCCCCTACCAGGGAGAAATAAGGACCTGGGTGTTGAGCCAGAGGGAGAAGTCTCTGGGAGTCCTTGTGTGCTCAAATAGAACTGCCTCTTTGTTTTGTTTGGTCCAAGGGACTGAAGCCTCTTAGGTCCTAGAGCTAGTGAGCTGAGAGCCAGTCCCTTGGGTAGCAGCCATAACAGTTAGGGTACTAGATGTGTGGACAAGCTCCTTCCAGGGAGAATCTGGAGACTTGTTTTTACTATTGGATCAAGTCACAGGGAGACATCAAGGGATTTTACTAGCAGCTCTATCAGTCTCCTAAGAGGATCCTATTCAGCAACCACGTGCAGGCTGATTAAAAGCCAGAACCTCAGAGAGCAGGTTGGAAAGTACAAAGTCAAATGTTTTCCAGGGAGAAACTGAAAGATAGGTGTTATTGCCTGTTCCCTCTGTGCTGAGCCTGGCGGGGGGTGGATAGCTGCAGGAAGTGCTCTCCTGCCCATTTGAAAATTGCTTTTTTTTATTTAATATGATCCTGTGGGGCTTGTGAATGCCAAGGCCTATTGGCTCTCAGAGCTGGGAGATTTGAGGGCCCATCATTCAAGCGGCAGCCACAAAAGTTTGTGCATCAGATGTGTGTACAAGCTCCTTCCAGGGTGAAGTTGGAGATGGTGTTATTGTTGGAGTGAGCCAGAGGGGAAATGTGGGGGAAGTTCCAACTGGCTCTTTTGAGCTCTGGGGAGGATTTCTGTCAGCATCTAGATGCAGGCTGATCAGAAGCTGGACCCTTAGGCAGCATCTGGGAAAGTCTGAAGTCAAACCCCTTCCAAGGAGAAACTGGGAGATCGGTGTTTTTGCCTGCTCCCTCTGCATTGAGCCCAGATGTATAGCTGCAGGGAGTATTTGCATATCCATTTAAAAAACTGCTTCTTTGGGGCTGGCCCAGTAGCGTAGCAGTTAAGTTCACATGCTCTGCTTCTGGGGCCTGCTTCGTTGGGGTTCAGATCTTGGGTGCAGACTGACTCATCGCTTGTCAAGCCATGCTGTGGTGGTGTCCCATATAAAGTAGAGGAAGATGAGCATGGATGTTAGCCCAGGGCTAATCTTCCTCACAACAAAAAAAAAACAAAAAGAAAGAAAATCATTTGAAAAATACAAAAAAAAAAAGTAAATAGAAAACCTGCTTTTTTGTTTGCCGTAGTCCTGTGGGACTCATGAACACAAGCCCCATTAGCTGTCAGAGCTAGGTGATTTGGGGGCCGTACCTCAGGTGGTAGCGTTAAAAGTTGGGATGCAAAATGTGAAGTCTAAACCCTTTGCTGCTCTAGGAGAAGCTGGGAGTGGGGAATTCCCTCCTGATTGTAAGGCACTGTGGGTGTGAACTTTATGGTCAGAGTATGTGTCAGCATTTCCTACCTGTTTCAATGTGGGTATTTTCCCAGTCACCTGACGTGTAGGAGTCACTCAACTGGTTTCTGGATTTTTCTCAGAGGGAATGGATCCATGCATAGCTGTATATTCTGTGCATCTGTGGGAGGAGGGAAATTCAAGAGCCTCCTATGTTACCATTTTGGTGACATCTCCATTTCTTTCTTTAAAATGGAGATCATAATAATAGTACCTATGTTATAAGCTTGTGGTGAGGATTAAACAAGTTGATACATGGACAGCATTTAGAAATTATTATTATTACTTATTATGATTATTATTACCTATTACTTATTACTATTACTCTATTATTATTACTACTACTACCATTCAGTGTTGTCAAGGTAGGAATTGCACAAGTGCCTACTCTGAGTCCAGCACTGACCAAAGAGCACAGCTTACCAGTCAGTCACACGTGAGGGTGTGTTAAGATTTTCTTAAGATGATTAAAACTTCCACATCACATCATCTAAACTTTGGTTCATTTTGAGGGAATGTAGTTGATTCAGGACTGTTCACTGTTTGCCAAGCTGATACACACATCCCTGTTTAATGCTTTATTGATCAAGAACATGTGTAGGCACTCTACTCAGATATCCTTGGAGGACACCTATTATTGATGTCTGAATGCCAAGGAGACTCTGCGGGTTATTTCTTTTCTTCATAGGAGCTACTTAATAGCATCAAGTCATTGATCCATTTACTGTATTTGGCCCCCTGGTAATGGTTAATGCTAGGAAGACCATGTAATGAAGTATTTTGCTTAGACTGCTGGAAGAAAATGCATATTGTCCTTGACTGAAGGAGGCATGAAGCATGGGTAGCTTTTAGACATCTGTCTACTGCTCTTACAGCAAGCTCTGGTTGACTGACCATTTGTGTATCATAATCTACCACTTATTTTTCCTTTAGTTTCAAGTATTGTGCCTTTAAACATGTTCTTTTATTATTTTTTAGGTAACCTCCATTTTCAGATAACTTCCTTTTCAAAGGATTGTATGGAATGTAATACGGACATGTGCTTTATTTGTGCTTAAATTAGAGGAATAGAAAAGAGTCATATTTTAGATTAGAGACAAGAAATAATTTTTGTTTTATAGGTAGAAGTATCACTCACAAGAGCTGCAGATTCTTCTTTCTGACACCATTACATATAGGAAAAAAGCTATTCTATTTTCCTTTCTGATTAAAATATGGTGTGATATAGAAAGCGTGGCTTTTGATTCAGAAGACTGAGGTTCAAATATTATCTCTAACACTTATTGCCCTGTGGCCTAGAATAAGTTACATAAAATTTTTGACTCTCTATAAAAAAGGGATTATAAGAGCTATACTTATTGGCTAGTGTGAGAAATACATATAAGACAAGTGAAGCATAGTGGGCATGCCATAAATGCTTGTTTCTGTTTGCCTGTTGAAAGAGTTGTGGGTAGTTGACAAGGCAGAGGCACTAGGCTATAGTCTAAGCCCTCAGATAAAACCCGTGACAAGGCCACCTTCTGGTCTCAGTGTCAAAAGCAATTTTGGGAGTGTTCATTCCTTTGGAGGGCACCACACTAAGCAGGCTATTGCTTGGTTGATGGCTTGGCCAATACAAAGCCCTATCTAGGGACAAATGGATGGGTTCTCTTTATCTCTTGATTTTCCACCTATTTTTTTTTTTTTTTTTGTGAGGAAGATCAGCCCTGAGCTAACATCCATGCTAATCCTCCTCTTTTTGCTGAGGAAGACCGGCTCTGAGCTAACATCTATTGCCAATCCTCCTCTTTTTTTTTCCCCAAAGCCCCAGTAGATAGTTGTATGTCATAGTTGCACATCCTTCTAGTTGCTGTATGTGGGATGCGGCCTCAGCATGGTAGGAAAAGCGGTGCGTCGGTGCACGCCCGGGATCCGAACCCGGGCTGCCAGTAGCGGAGCACGCGCATTTAACCACTAAGCCACAGGGCCGGCCCCTCCATCTATTTTTGAGGTCTTCAAAAATACTGCTATGTAAATAAATGCAAGTGATAAGATAAGGGGAGGAAAAGTGTGGAAAGAATATACTTCAATGGCAAATCTTTATTAAATAAATTAACCTATGTGGAAGTACTTTAGTAAACTGTAAAGCATTATACAAACATTAACTCTAATTTCTGAGGTATTTAGCCTTAGCCTTGGCTCCTTTACATTTGCTAGAACACAAACCAATTTCCTTGAGCTGAGAACACCTCAGAGAGCACAGTGTGGTAAAAGATGTCCTGCCCAGCAGACCTTTGCAGTGATGGGAGGGACAGCCATAACAAGCATCTACCAAAAAGATGCTCAGGGAGAGCCTGCATCTCACAATGTCTGAAAAGCAGAAAAGAAGATTTTTGCAACTATGCACTCCCACATTATCAGCTTTCTCTCCTTGAAAACACATACACACAAGCCTGCACTAACATATACACACATGCGCACATATACACACATACAAACATATATACACATGCATAACACACATACACACAGTTGCATACATATACATATGTACACCTACACTCAAACACACACATACACACATGCATAGCCACATATACAACCTTATGCACACATACACACCTGCACACATAAATCTTATATACATATCCTTCCACACATGTACATATACACTTACATATGCACACACACACTCACACACACACTGTGCCAGGTTATCAGGGGAAACAGAGAATGAGTCACAGCTCTGAATTCTCATTAGTCTAATGAGAAGACATGGGAATAGGGGGAGTTTGCTTGGGTAATTTTCTCACCACTGTAAACTAAAGGAAATTAAAGCTAGAAGTGATTGTGATTGTGGCTCTACAATGGTAATTGGAGGATTTGATCTCAGGATATTTTACCCTTCCTTGTTTTGGTAGTTTTGGAAACAAAAGGAATTCAGAGCCCTTTGTACTGAAAGCCATTTTATACAGATTGGCACTCTAGAAAGGTGTAGTTTTGCAGTATTTTGGGAGTATACAGTGTGCTTCGGGAGAAAGAGAAAGCACACATTGCTCACCTGGTATGGTTCCTGCTCTCTTGAAGACAACTTTATAAAGTTATCTAATGATGCTCATACACATGTGTTCTAAATCTTACATAAACAAGCCATATGCAAATTGCACTACTTGGAATTTTTGCTTTTCTTAAGGTTTTTGTCTTTTTTCTTCCATCTTTAAAATATTTCAATAAAAGGAAACTGTATATCTTGAGTGAATTATCCCCTGCCCTGACCAATATTATTCTGAGTTAATATTGAGGGACTACCAATTCTTTCTGCATGTGAAAACAAGCAAATTGTATATGAAGCAGGTCTTGTGGTTGGAAATGTCTGCTTTCCTTGACCAGACTTCTCCAGAGTTCTGACTGCCATGAAAGCCACAGTCAACTAAGAGTTTACAGTTGGCAGCAATCAGAAATGTGACTGTTTCTCCCTCTTCATTCCCTCCATCCTTCCTTCTCTCTCTCTCTTTCTCTCTCTCCACACACACACACACACACACACACATACACACACACAATTTGCTAGGTGGTATTGGGATCAGTGTGATTGATTCTTGGCCTGGAATGAGATATTGAGAATCTGAGGGGCTGCTGATGGAAGGTAGAAAAGTCAACAGAGCTTCTGGCAGCTTCACGGAACCAAAGAAATAAAAGTTGTAAGTCAAAGTAGCCAGGACATGAGGGTCCAGTTCTCAGAATGAAAAGAAGTGCAAAGAAGTGATTCTGAAACTTGGTGTTTTTTTTCCCCACAAGGTATTTGCTGAATTCTTAAGCTGCAGAGCACAAGAAGCAATAAGCCAAATGACAAACCTCTGAAAAATATGACAGAGTTTTAAGAGTCTCCTGGTGCCAAAGAGATAAAAATTAGAGTTCAGGACACAACAAAAAGGAAAAGTTTGCTAAATATTCCATACTCTCAGATGGGATACTTGGGCAATTAAACCCTACAAGTGGGGATTACTCAGAAATAAACAGAAACTTACAAAGAAGATAATAGTCTTGAGTTAGCTTAGTCTCTGCTTGTGGTAACATGACCTTATTCTCTCTATTACTTATCAAAGAATAGAATAACCTTCTCTGGAAAAGATAAAATTATTCAGATCCTCTAAAACTCTTCAAATATGTATCTTGCATTTACTCAGAAATTACTAACCAAATAAAGTAACAAGATGAAAAGAAAAGAAAAGCAACATTAGAAACAGGCTGACAGATGATCCACATATTCTGACAAGAACATTAATGTAATTGTTCTGACAAGAGTCATCTGACAAGAACATTAAAGTAACTGTTATAAATTTGAGAAAATGGATGACAAGATGGAGAATTTTACCAGGAAAAAAATTAATATTTTTTAAAAAATCAAATGAAAATTACAGAACTAATAAACAAAATATCTAAAATTAAGAACTAACTAGATTGGTTTGTGATAGATTAGACACAACAAAAGAGATGATTAGTAAACTGGAGATAGGTCAGTAAAAATATCCAGGATGAAACATGGAGGGCCAAATGGATGAAAAATATAGAAAAGAGCATAAGAGTCATATAGGACATAGTGAAAAGCCTAACACATATCTAACATATAAGAGTCCTAGAAGAGAAGTGAAAGAGAATGAGACAGAAGAAATATTTGAAGAGATAATGGCTAAGTTTTACATTAACAAAAGACATTTAAAAAAAAAGATGCAAGAAGTTCTACAAATCTAAGTAGGAAAAATACAAAGAAAGCTACATTTAGGCTATTATAGTCAAACCGCTAAATACCAAAAACAAAGAAAAATTATTTTAAAGCAGCTGAAAGAAAAATGACATATTGTCTTCAAAGAAGCAACAATAAGTTGACAGTGGACATAAAATTATTAAAATGATGAAAAATGATACAAAACAAAAACCAAAAGAAGGTTGATGTGGCTATAGTACCAGCTTAAAATATGATTTTTAATATTTTGTGTCTTGTATTTAAAGTATACCTCTTGTAAAAAGCATAGAGCTCTGAAAATCTTTGTCCTTTTGTTGGATTACTTAGTCCATTCAGATTTAACGTAACCAGTGATATGGTGGTTAATATTTACCATCTTACAATTTATTTAGTATTTTTTCCTGCCTGTTTTAACTTCTTTTTCTCTCCTTTCTTGTCTTGTGTTTATTAATTGAATATTTGCATTAATTCATTTTACTTTTATTCGCTTGTGAGTTATACATTCTTTCACTGGTTACACTAGAGATACATGTATACCTCTACAACATACTTGCTTGACTTACAAAAACTTATAAAATTCTAATTTGTTATGCACCTAATAATATAACTTCAAAATATATAAAGCAAAAAATATAGAAATAAAAAATGTAAAAGTTCACAATCATAGTGGGAGACTTTAACATACTTCTCTCAATAACAAAGTATAATTAAACATATAGAATGTTCATAGCACTATTCAAGCCCAAACTAAAAACGATCCATGTGTCTATCTATTAACAGCAGAATGGATAAAAAATTGTAAATTCACACACAGTAATTGAAATGAATGAACTGCTATGTGCAACAACATATATCAATCTTACAAACAGAAAATATGCTGTTTCACTCAGTAGAGTGAAGGAAGCCAAAAACAAAAGATGATGTACTATATGACTCAATTGGATTTAAAATTCAAAATAGGCAAACTAATCCATGGTGATAAGATTCAGGATAGTGATTACCTTTGGGGATGAAGCTGACTGAGAAGGTACATAATAGGAGTATCTGGGATGCTGATAATATTCTAGTTCTCAATCTGAATTTATATTGTGGAGAGTAAAGACACAGCCAAGGGAAGTGTTGGCATCTCTATGGCAGGATCAGCATTCTATTAGACAGCACTCTGTATAACATTTTGAGATGGTAATAAATAATTGAGGAGGGGCACAGTGAGGTGGGTGTAACAGAAAGCAGACACAGGGTGGAAATGTAAGACAATGTACTATGGCAGCAATTTTCAATCTGCACTTGAGGAGTTTATTGAACATGCAGATTCCTGGGCACTACCCACAAAGATCATGATTCATTAAGTCTGGGGTAGTGTCTAGGAATGAGCATTTTTACAAACACTCCAGAAAATTCTGATGCAGGTGGTTTACAGACCATTCTTTGAGAAAAACTGAGCTAGAGTAAGGCTATCCTTGGTAGAGGGGACGCTTAGGTTGCAAAAGTATAAAACTCCAGTATAAAATATTGCAATAATTTTTACATAATAGAACAACAGTGAAGTCATTCACTTTGAGCTACAGCCTGGATTATACAGCAGGTATTATAAGCAGTTCCCTATGGGATGTCTTTAAGCTCAACACCTGCATGTCTACTTTAGAAAGCATGTCACGATGCAAGTGATGAGCTTTGGAAGACATGTTATTATTGTAAGAAAAAGCTTAAATCTGCTCTAATTAATTTAAAAATGAAAAAAATCATTTCAAAATTTGGTTTTTTACTTCTTATAATACATTATTTGCTATATACAACAAAATTTATCACAACACACAGCTTGTCACAACACTGTGGTTGATGATCCCTGGTGTATTCATCAATGTAAGGTGGGGCTTCCAGTAAGGTTTGAAGAGAATGGCTCAAGAGGCTGTTTTTCAGGGAAGCTGAAAATCTCCTGACACTATTCTTGATAATAATCCTGCTCAGAAGCCAAGATCTTTTTGTAACTCCATTCTAGGGACGGGATAAGCAAATACTAACAGAAACTATGACCATCCCAAGGACACACAGTGATGGGTTAAGATTGTAGTATGGATCTCCTCTTACCTCTATGAGGATTTTCATGACAATTGGATTATTTTATTCAACGTTCTTTTCTGCTTCCAACAGTTCCCATTTCTCCTGAGTTCCTCTTTGTTTGGTTACTAATGGTAAATTGGCATATATAACAAATTTATATGAAAGCTTTCAATGAACACTTTCAATATAGAAAAAAGGAGACAAATTAAAGATAAAAAAATCATAGAAAAATTGCTGCAATTTCTAATCTATGTAAAATACTTTATGTTTTATTGGATTCAAGGAATATTTGATCCAAGTATACATGGATTCATCTCACATAAATGCTAGCATTCTATGATTTCCAAATACCTGTTCTCAAAAAAGCAAGAAAAAAGAAAGGAAAGAAAAAAATAAAAAGTCCTTACCACTAAAAAGTAATTAAAAGCCATCTTATCTAAAACAAGTTTTCACTCTCTACTTGCAAGATGACTTCTATTGCATTCCTAAAACTTCTATAAAACAAGTTTTCAGACATGTGTGTGGTTATAGGGAAGATATTTGTAAGCCTGAAATAGCGCTCGGTTTAACTTTTCAAATAGTATACTATTAATATTCCTTAGTAATCCTGTTTTGATGTTTAAAATACATTGTTCAAGAATATTTGAAATTGTTTAGTAGTGGATGAGAACCAGTGTGTAAAATTGTGGAAACATAATGCAGATTTTTCTGAAAGACTCATCCAAAACACCTTCATTAGAATTAGGTGACTTGTTGTTAACAATGGTACCTCCTAGTCCCCACTCAGGAGCTCCTGGATCAACATCTCTGAGAGTCAGCCCACTAATCTCCCGCCCACCCCCCCCAGGTGATTCTTGTTCACGGGGATCAAATCATTTAATTCAGGTTAAATAACAAATATGTAACTTTAGTTCCCAGAACACAAAGAAGCCAAATTGGGAAGATGTTCTCACTGCAAAGTCTCATTTCAGATGTAACCATAATCTCTGTGTGTTTGTGTGTCACTGCTCTCAAGAAACAGAGCACACTGGGATTGGGGTTCTGGGAAGAGTGAGCAGGGACTTCTCTTGGTGAGTTGAGAATTATACGCAGAGGAGGCAAAGTGGGAAGTAACTGTTTTAAGAAATTAATTGGAGTGTTGAAGAGGAACTTAATGTTTTCTTTCTGATAATTTTAAAGCAGGTAGTTAAAGATGGGGGTGTAGCTTTTTTGAGGTAAATGAGCTTGAGCTAACTAGGCTGCAGCAAGCAAATGGAACTCCAATGAGCATTTATTTTTAATCACTTGAGAAATGTAAATGTTCTCCTTAAATTAGCATAAGGAAGACTAAAGTTAAATTTAGCAATAATTGATAAGAACAGTGGAAAATTAATCAAAAAGTTACCAGACTATAGTTAAGTACTCTACATTTTAAAATCTTGTTTTAATTTGTATGCATCCTTAAATGTGTGATAAAATATCTATTTTGAGTGTTTGATTATTTGTGTTTTTATTTTAATAACTAATAAATAAAAGGATACAAGTGTAAATTTGCAAACACACAGAAAATTGATAAAGTCAATGGAACATGTGTCTTTTTTTTTTTTTTTGAGGAAGATCAGCCCTGAGCTAACATCCATGCTAATCCTCCTCTTTTTGCTGAGGAAGACTGGCCCTGAGCTAACATCTATTGCCAATCCTCCTCCTTTACTTTCCCCAAAGCCCCAGCAGATAGTTGTATGTCATAGTTGCACATCCTTCTAGTTGCTGTATGTGGGACACGGCCTCAGCATGGCCGGAGAAGCGGTGCGTCGGTGCATGCCCGGGATCTGAACCCAGGCCGCCCGTAGCGGAGCACGTGCACTTAACCGCTAAGCCATGGGGCCGGCCCTGGAACATGTGTCTTTAGCATATACCAACCTAGGACAGATCTACAACAGAAGAGACTCAGGAAAATCAAATATAAAACTAATAATTAATTATAAGAAGAAGGTCAATAACGGAAAGATAATTCACTCATCATGAGATCAAGGAACAATGAATATACTGAATTTGACATCAATGCTCAAAACATCCTTAGAGTTAAACCATAGGAACAAAGAAATTTTATGGCACAACACTTTTAACAAATAGACAAAATGAATGTATCTGTTCAGTGTTAGGCCATCTTATGGTAAGTCAGAAATAGCTGCAAGGGGATTGGCTGCAACCCCCAAATTTAAGTCACTAAAGCCTCAGAATGTAGCCCTCTCAGTGGAAGCATTGAACAGCTAGTATCAAATGAGAGTGTGCTGCCCAAAGAGATCTGGATAAAGGAACGCATGCAAAAGAAGGAAGCAGGGAAGAATCAGGTGCTATATTTACCATCACCGAATAAATGCAAAACTCAAAACTAAGGGGTAATCAGAAATGCTAAAGGAAGCAAGGATAAGGAAACAGAGAGAGAGCAACCCCTGAGCTCTTCTCCCAGCAAAGCCCTCTTAAAATTCACGATTGAAAATGGCAAATTAAATTCATAAACTGTTATTACTTGATAAATCAGACTTACCAAATGTACACGCTTTTCTCTATCATCTTATAAATCACAGAGAATGTACATGTTGTTCTAACTACTAATGAAAACTACAGAAATCCTCTCAGCTTTCAAGTAAAATCTAAAACAAGTCACCAACCATTTTGATATTTCCCATATTTCTGGATTAATAATGGAAAATCTATCCTTATTAAACATTTGCTTCATTTTTGTGGTTTCAGCAGAAGATAGGAATAGGGGTATTAGCTCAGGTAGACCATGTGGCTAGAGAGTGAATTCTCATCCCAGCTCTCCCTTTATAAACTCTGTGAACTTAGGCAAGACAGAGTCAGACTACCTTGTTGTCTGACTCTGTCTCAATCTCAAGGGCTCTTCCTTTCAATCTCTAAGGAATTCTGCTAAGACAACATACAATCATGCGCTAAAAAAATTTTGGAAAAGTTTAAAACATTATACAAATGGCATGTCTAACATTGCCTTTGTATGACCAAACAGAAACTGAGATGTTAGGAAATTTGAAATTCCCTCCCCAGGCTGAGCTATGAGAAATTCTGCCTATCTAGCATCCAACAGAACTTTGCCCAGAGGTGCCCTACGGTAAGACTTTGTTGAGCTTCATCTGAATCCTTTTCCATGGCTCAGCTCAGTAATCTGCTTCTGAAAAAAGAGAAAAAAGAGAAGGCAAAGTCCGTGGTGTTCTGAAAGAGCATAGTGCTTTAGAAGGCTAAGTGTCAGTGCTGGTATGTGGATGGCACTGGGCAGTGATGAAAATCCACCTCAATTGCCTCAGTGAATTATAGGCCAAAAAGGGTCATTGAACAGTGATAGCCTTTGTTTCCAGTAAGCAACAAAAATCAGGAGAAGAGAGAAATCAGAAGGTAGACAGAATATTCAATGTCCAGCTAAGTCTGTAGGTTAGGAGAGAATGGGAATGAGAGTTTTCCCAGAGTGTCAGGCACATGACGTACGCACAAAAGCTCACTTAAGCCAAAGTGAAGGATTTAACAATAAGCTCTGTCATGGCTCCTAGCCATTGCCCTGGATAATAGAGAGCCAAGTGCCTTCCACAAACGGCAGGCTGTTCTAACTCAGCAAATGGAGCAGCAGACTTAAAATTGAGAGACAGAATAAATGAGTGTTAAAGTGCTTCTTGATAAGAGCTCTCAGTTCTCATTTGGCCCATTGAGAAGGCTATGCTCTAAGGTAGACTTTAAGGGAGATAGAACAGCCAACCAATTCAATTACCAAAGACTAGAAAGGTCAAAATAATGACGACGACTGGTTTGGATAAGTGCATGAGGAATCAAGAACATGACTCTGCCACCTATAGAGGAAGAAGTAGACACTCAGTTCTAAAAGGGACAATTCGAGGGGAGCCCCTAGGTCATCCTGCACCCTGGACAGATGGACACTGTTTGGCTTCTCCATGTAAACTCAGATTGGTAATCTCTCTATGAATGTATTTCAGTCTTTGTGGGAGACAAAGTTTTCTTCAACCTCAATAACAAAGCACCTCCACCAATGAACCGGGCCTAGTTATGTTATGTGAAAGACTCTTTAGGTCCTAAGGTCCTTTCTAGTCGAAAACCATCACACAGACCTGAAGGAGTCCTAGACTGAAGAGCAGGCTGTAGGACATCAGTCCTGGCTCTTCAACACATTGAGTAAATCACACAAGCCCGCTCTTGACCTTTCATTTCCTCCATTTGGAACTGAACTGTGTGCTATCTTTTTCTTATAATCTCTCAGGGAATCTAGCCTATTCATTGGTGCTCATTAAATGCTTGTTAATTGATTAAAGCTTTTACTTGAGAGGGACATGTGGAGAAACATCTTTCACTTGGAAAGGCATGACCGACATCTAATCATTGAGCTTTGCATGAACAGTGAGTATGTGTTCCCCTAGACCACAGTAACAGAATAACATCTCCCCTTCCTCATCACGTTGCTCTGCTCGTTCAGGAAGTCCTCTGGGCAGGCTCATATGTTCTCTTTAGTGAGGTTCTCCTGATCACTAATGACATCTTTCTCCTCTTAGATTCTAGGCAATAGACAGATAGACCTCTAGGTTACCAGTTGGTAACACCTCTATGATTGGTTGTCAATACCGTTTTCCTCTTTAATTCCTGGAAGTGATTTTATGAGCCCTTGGCTCACAGGCTGCCACTCCAGAGGTGGCTGGTTTCATTCTGATCATCTTTCATTATCATTTCTGTTTAGTATCATTTCTCTGTTCCAACTGTCATGTTGATGAAGTGGAGCAAAAGCGGTCTTTCCTCCCTAGGCTCCAGATCTAATTCCCAGAGGGAAAAGGCCCGGACAAAGGGCAAGTGGATAAGTATGTGCCTATTTACACTAAAAACTAACTTCTCCTAGTTTAAGGTAAAGGAAATGACACCCCTGGAACCCACCTACCCTCCAGGTGTGGAGACGGGCCTCACAGCATTCTGACCTATCTTCCAAAGATACCCCTCCACAAATCCTTCTTTTCTTCACTCTGACAAACTTTTATGTAATTGATCTGGCTGGGAATTCAAACTGGTGTAATATGTGTGCATATGTGATCTAGCTTTGGAAATTCTTATCTTTTATTTCTGTGTCTTAGTTCAAACTAATTTTAACATCCTGTTACTTACATAGTGATAATACTGCTTTATCTGATATCCATCATTGTGTCTAAGGATATTGTTGAAGAAGATGTATATTATATTGAGCATGGTGAGAACTCTTGGGAGACATTTCTTTCTAGTGTAATTGTTAGAATAATTTTACTTTTCTGTAGCATTTGGTTTGATTTTATCTTGACACTGTAAATTGTGTAGCTGATCATATGTGCTTTTCTGTGTAATATTCAGAACCTAATTTGTATCTTGCCAATAGCACATGTACATGACTCTATGTTGTGAAAGTTTATATACCTTATACCTGTCACCATTTTCATTTAATTTGATTTTTCTATTTGATTTCTGAAAGGCAATATGGTATAATGTTAGGAGCTCAATCTTTGGAATAGGACAGATGTGGGTCTATATCCTGGCTTCAGCATTGCTGAGTGACTTTTTCATTTCCTCTCTAAGCCTGATTTTCCTTATCTGGAAAATTATGATAAAATCTGCTCCTTAGGATTATTATGAGAGTAATGCATATAAAGCATGTAGCACAATGACTGGCACATACTGAGTGTTCAAGAAACAGAAGCTACCTTGGTGATTACATACGTTTATTTTATCTTTCTATTCTTTATACACTTGCAGCCTGTCCTAAATTCTTTCTGACAGTAAGTGCAAAATGAGTAAGTAAAGTAAAATAAAATCTTCATATTTACATAGTACTTATGCTGTGCAAATCATTTGAACATGTTATTTCTCATTGATAGAAAAGATAATACCCCTCTTTTCTAGGCACAGAAGCTCACTCAGAGAGGTTAAGTGGTTTACCCAAGATCACACAACTTGTGAGCAAGAGGCAAACCCACATTCTCTGATTCCAAGTATAGCGAGCATTTCACTACATCACACATCTTCACTGTGACTCACATTGCCAAAATTCTTTACTTTAGTCTTCAGCAATTGCATGAATCACAGTTAAAAAAACAAAATTCCAATTTTCAGTGACGAAAGCACCATTATTAACTGCTGATCATTTTCCTACCAAACACTATATACCATCAGAATCTCAAAGTGGATTGAGAAAATCCTATTGAACAGTATTCTTGCTCTGTTGCTTCTTTTTATAGCCTTTTGTTATTTCCAAAAACAGATTACCCTTTTTTCTCCTTTTCCAAACACTCTGCTTACCAACTTACCCTTCTTTTCTTGCAGCTAGATAGCAACTTTATCCACTCCTCGCCTTTATTTTCTATATGTAATACATACTCATTCTATCAAATTTTATTTTACTGTCTTCCAGTCCTCTCCACTCACCCTGGATTTCTCTAACAACCTTCTATGTGGTCTGCCTGCCCTCTCTCTCACCTGCCCACTCCACACTTTACTGCATTCTTTATCAAATGCAGAGTAAGGTGCGTTTCTTTTCTAACATTACCTTCATCATGTAGCCTTTGGGGTTCTCTGTTAGCCTCCTTTTCAATTCTAACTTTCTCTGTCTGCCTTGTGAAGACCTCCATTTATCTAGCTCCTCACTGTTGACAATATTGAACTTTACTTGAGCCTTGGGCTGCCTGAAAACAGGGACAGTTAAGAAAACCACTCACCCTTTTGTGTCATGGCTAACAACAAAGAACCACCATGTCCTTGCATATTCCGAGATAAGCCTGTCAACTTACAAAAGCAAAAACCAGTTGAAAAGGCAAAGAGTTTATTTGGGATCAAATAAATGCAATTTGGGGAGCACAGATTCAGGTAGATACCCGAATACTGTCTTGCTACAGAGCAAAAGTCAGGGGCTTCTTAAGGCAAAGAATTACAAAGAATTTTAATTGGAGTTGGAGGCAGAGGGCTAGTCTTGGCTAAACATTAATTGACTATTGATTCTATCTTCAGAAAGTCCACAATCATCAGTCTTTGTGATCAGGATGTCCTTTCTCCTGCTGACTTCTCAAACAATTGCTTGTAAAACAATTGCCTTTTTGGCCCAGTCCAAAGGTTTGGCCCAGTCCAAGGATCAAGACAGCAAGGCAGTTTTTCTGGAAAGGCAGCTCCGACTCCATTTTAAAATGGCTCCACTATAGTCAATTTTGATAAGACCCATCTCTACCCTTCCTCAACAACTCTCGTTTTATAAAACCTCATGTTTTTCTCACTTCCCTGAGATGTTCTTCATTAATGAACGCTCTCCCTATTGCAATAGCCAGAATAAAATCTTCTCCTTAATTGTCCATTACATTTTGTCGTTCATCCCATTATTAAATCGATTTCCTACTCCTATCCAACAGGAAGTCTCGACTTTAGACAAGAAAGCCTTTTCTCTGTCTACAAACCCATCATCTTTTTTCCTTCCATTTGACCTTTCTATATGATTCTTGCCTCTGTTGAAATCCTAGCCCTCCTCCTCCATGCCTATAAAAATCTTCCTCATTCAGCACCATCCCTTACATCCCAGTTTAAACTTCATCTCCTTCATGAAATCTTTCCTACTCATGCTATCTTTTGTTGGTCTCTCCTTTTAAACTTCTAGTTCTTATGGTTCATATCTCCTTATTTATCATGTTATTATAAATGTGTTGGCATGGTAAGATACGTATTTCACACAAGATTTTGAGTTCTTTGCCTCATTGCCCCCCTCCCCCACCTTTTATTTTGGTCTTCTTTAAAGCCTCCCTCCTCTGCCCTCAATTTTCCTCAGAGTCAAGAATAAGACTAGGCAGCGAGTTGGTACTTAATAGATATTTGCAATTAATTCCCACCTGGGCTTTTCTTTAGAAATACAAAACCTGATATTCTTCCCATTACCTACCTATTGAAATAAAAATAAAAGGAAATCAGATAATATTGCTAGTAACATGACATTAAATATTTGTTTTTAAATGTAAAATATATTTGTTGATATATTAATTATTTTAATTGATTGAATTAGTTCTAATTGTTTGCTTTATCTTAGCTTTGTATACTATTGTTGCTGTTTGCCTAGGTTCCATAATAGGCATTTCAGAATAATTTCTTGAATTAAGAGGTAATAGAATGCTTTGGTATAAATACATCAAGAAAGGATGATCATATTATAGCCTCCCTGCTGGATGGTCTCTGGATTGGAGGGATGAAGTGGGCAATCTTTCATGTGGCAAATAACTTTAAGGAACGTATTTTACCTTGTTCTCTGAATTTGGTCTCTGGGATCTACAGGGTTAGGAAGTGCTTTGTGAGTGATCCTTTGTAAATAGTCACTGAAGCCTATAAACAAAGAGATTAACTTCGCACAAAATTAGAAGACCTTACTAGGACACTGGTGACAATGAAAGTGACAGATACAGGCAATGCATGGCAGGAAGTCATTAACATGTGTGCAAGCAAAAGTGGCCATAAAAAGCACCCCAACCCCAAATTTGCAAGGAGAGATGGGATCTCAGATTGGGGAAGCCATGTAGCCTAATATAAGGTTTAATTCTCTTCTCACATGTGCTTGTGCACACACACATACATACTTGCACACATACTGTTTTCTTCACAAATGTACCTGGGTCATGCAAACCTGTTTAAGATTTAATATCAAAATTAGGTCTTATACTGCCAGTATTACAATAAAAAGCCTAACTGTATTACAGTTACTTCTTTTTATATTCATAGTTAACACCCTATATGATCTGAGTTCAAGCAGGGATTCTCTTCTTTCCTAGTTACTATTTCCCAATCATCATCATCATCATCATCACCACCACCAACATCATCATCATTTTGCTAGGTTTGCAGAGACCTATAGTATCTCACTCATAGTACTCCACCCTACGTCCAAGTGGAACTAATAGGACCTAAAACAACTAAGACCCTTTCTGGATCAGCACAGCTTTGTCTGATCTCTGAAGGAAATGGACACAGGAAAGAAAAATACATAATTCTTGCTGCTATCTTTTGTTTCACATATATGCAAACATACAAACCACATGCACCTATAAATGACCAGAACAATTTTGTTTAGAGAAGTCAACACTTTGCATCTCTGTCACTTTTCTCTTCCTCCTACTTCTCACTTAAGAAATGTAACCAGTTTATCAAGGAGCCTCAACATGTTGGCCTATAAATATAAATTTTTTTTCAATAAAATTACCTCTTGTGATGGTTAATTTTATGTATCAGTTTGGCTAGGGTATGGTGCCCAGTTGCTTGGTCAAATACTAGTCTAAATGCAGCTGTGAAGATATTTTGTAGATGTGAAGTAAATAAATACACACACACACACACATACCCTATTGGTTCTGTTTCTCTGTGAGAACCCTGACTGATATACCTCTTAGCACATTCACTCCCAGAACTTCCTAATGGTTAGTGCTTGGAAGGGTGCCCTGGCTGGTTTAGATATTATAGCCTTTGTTGGAGTGTTGGCTTCCATGTAAATATTGTGTATGGTTTTCCTGGGGTCGTGTTAAACCTCACTCTAGCTCCTTCCACTCCTGAAAATTCTCTCCAGAGGGACCACCATAGCTCCCTTCAGTTTCAACATTGGGACCCACCCTCAAGGCTCCTCCCAGCTGGATAGTCCTTCACTTGGCCCAACAGCAACCAGGGAAGCTTCAAGGTTACTACCTCTCTTCCAATCTCTGTGCTCCTTTATATGGATCCTAGAACTGATGGATTTCTCCTTCACATATTCTCAGTAAAAAACCTGAGAACCAGAATGGGTGGAAATCGACTTCACCTTCTTCTCAGGAACATTACTGCACAGAACCTTAAAGCCAGTGGAATATTCCAGCAGGTCTTTCACCTTCAGAAATGCCCAGTCTTGAAGTGGGCCCAATGTCTTAGTCAAGAATACCCCCAAACATCAAAAGACATGTACAAGTCCCTTCTTCTCCACAGAAAACAAGGAGAAGAGCAACGAAGAACGTCTACAATAAGAGCAAAGCACCTAGAGTTGTGCTCCACACAAGCTGCTTAGCCATGTGGCAGCCCTGCTCCTGGGACCCAGGACAGTCTCCTCAGAGCTCTCTTACCAGGTCGTACTCAGAGGGCAGCATATGTCTGGGCAGTATTTTGGGCAGCTCGAAAAGAATACAGCCAGAAAATCGATGCCGGTCTCCCCTTCGTTCAGTCAACTCATCTCAAAGAAGGGAAAGTACACCTTTCCCTCCTCCATACCAAAGCATTAATAGCTTCTCTATTAGCACTGCACTCCCAAATAATACAATTTCTTCCCTCCTCTCTCCGTTTCTTATCAGATATGTGTACTGTGAGGTGGTTGGCACTGTCGCTGGCTCACAGACGAGTCTCATGAAAGACGCATGGGGCAATTTTTGTCCTCAGTTTGGGGCCTTAACTGCAATTCTGGGATGACAGCAGGTGTCCCACTGGACATCTTGTTACATATACAAACATGCCTTGGACCTATCATAAAATATATTTAATGATTTTGATAAACCTTAAATAGTTTACAATCAAAATGCTATGCTGTCCCTGACGAACATGAGAAATATCCTTTTAGTTCTGACAATGAGAGATACCGGGCATGGTAAAGAGGGTCTTTGGGCCCTAACGAGTGAGCAGGCCAACACAGAACCTGTGGGAGTAGCAAGAAGGGAAGATTTTGCAGCTTTCACTGATAATTCTAGTCCACAGTGGAAAAAGAAGATTGGGGAGCCAGGAATGAATATTCTGGTTTTGCTGTCGACATTAATCTTACTCACCAGATAGTTACTTGGCACCTTCACTTTGCTTTAGAGGGCATCACCTAAGAGGGCAGTTTCTGGCTGACTGCCCTGTGGTCTGTTTTTATGTTTCTTTGATGTGGAGATAGCCAGTTACACCACAATTGAAGTTTCATGCCACGACTAGTAAATAAATAGGGCAAGTAAGATGAGATAAAATGAGGCACTACATAGCAAATATGAATTTAGTAGGGTGAGAAAAAAAAGCCTTGCTGTTTATTCTGTTCCTTACTACATGAGAATCCATTGCCATAGCAACACATTAAGTCTCCTTTCTTACATCTTTAGTCAACATAAGTGGCATAACCAGTATTAAGTATTGAAACCCACGGGAGGTATTAACAATAACATTGCATTTAACAAGACAACACAATAAACAGATCCACCTACTAAATATACCTAATGCAGCATCTGTTTCCAGGAAGTACAAAATGCTTTTTAGAATCTGTTCCATTTCTGCTGATTTCACTGCGAGAAATGTAAAATTCAAGCAGTAGCTTCCTTTACCGGGGACTGAGAGATCATCTGCCCAGTAGTTTGTGGAGGGAATCAGAATAAGAAAACTAGTTTCTTTTCCTCTGACTCTCTTAGTCAAGCATCCTTCATCAATCCTCACTGCCTTTTCTGAGAAATTAATTTATCTCCCAAAAAGACTGAATCGAAAGAGAAGTGGAATCTCCTAGAGTTATGTTGTCCAGCACAGTAGCCACTAGTCATGTGTGGCGTTTGAGCACTTGAAATGTTGCTAAACCCAACTGAGATGTGCTGCAAATATAAAATATACACCAAATTCCAAGTATCCAGCACAGGAAAAAATAATGTAAAATATCTCATTAACAAGTGTTGTTATTGATTTCATATTAAAATGATAACATGTCGAATATAATGGGTTTCTTCTTACTTTTTCATGTGCCTACTAGGAAATTTAAAATACCATGCATAGCTTGCATTTGTGGCTCACAGTATATTGCTATTGGGCAGCACTGCTCTGCGGGCTGAAAACACGCCACCAATCCAGGAATGATAACTCACTTCTTTCTCCACTTCTCCCTTGAACAACTCTTCTCTTCACTCCTCCATGTTCTTTCTCCTCTCTGCTTTCTTGTTATTTATTTTGATCTTTGTTGCATTTTTTCCTCTTCTTTGTTCTCTCTATTCTCTCCCTTAAATTTGGAAAAAAGAAAATGAAGAAGGTGGTTAAAGAGAAGGAGAAAGAAGGATGATGAAGTGGGAAGTGGTCTGTGGTTCAGTGTCTTTATTCTGTATACATATGTCCATCCATCTTCAAACTTGGCTCTAGAGGGAACTGAAAAGGAGGCAACCATGGTTTTCAGCAACTCCATCCTTCGTTCTCCTAGGGAAACATCTCTAACCGCCACATTTCCCTGAGAAGACATATGCCTCTTTTCTCATGGGGGAATGGTAGACAGCTACTTTTACAGAGCCTCTCTCTACCTCTATCTGGACTTGCCCCTCAGGGCAAGTGACTAATCAGGTTGATGAGACTTGGGGAAAAGCCTGGCAATCATTCAACCACAATAAATAAGGGGTGGGGTCACCACATTAAGCCTCAGGCAGCAGTTCCTGTCACCACCTGGCTCCTCTCTCTTGAGTTCTTAGACCTCTGTTGTAGGCTGAATAATGGCCACCCAAAAAATCCAAGTCCTGATGCCCAGAAGCTGTGGATCTTTTATTTTACACGGCAAAAGGGACTTTGCAGATGTGATTAAATATTTTGAGATAGGGAGGGTAGCTTGGATTGTCCAGGTGTGGCTAATGTAATCACAGGGGTTTTTCTAAGAGTGAGGCAAGAGGTTCAGAGGCAGGGGGAAGGTGATATGATGATAGTAGCAGATGGAGATGTGGGGCGAAGGAATGTGGACGGCCTCTGGAAGCTGGAAAAACACAGGGAAACGGCTTCCATCCTAGAGCCTCCAGAAGGAACCAGCTCTGCCAACAGCTTGTTGTTAGCCCACAGAGACTGATCCTAGACTTCTAATATTTAGAACTGTAGGATAAGAAGTGTGTATTGTTTTAAGCCACTCCATTTGTGGTAATTTGTTACAGTAGCCATGGGAATTTAATATGATGCAGCTGGTTCTTTC